>NW_027107855.1:463216-472107 GCF_000696795.3 Halyomorpha halys | reverse complement strand
ATAAGAAAAGAATAGAGAAGGAGAAGGGGTTAAAAGAAAGATAAGAAAAAAGAGAATAAAACATAAAACACATCTGGCGTGGCAGACGTCGGACATTCAGGTTAGGTCAGCGGCAAGATTCTGAGTTAAAAAGTACGTTAAAAGTGATGTCGAAACTACCGGAGGGTAAAGAATATGTTACAGGTTACTTAGAAGGGTAAAAAAAAGAATTTTAAAATTATTTAAAAGGAAACGTACACAAATTTGATTTTATTTGTATTAAGCCTAGGTAATACAAAAACCCCGAACGTAACTGTAACTAATATGTTTGGTTATTTGAAAAAAAGTTATTAAATAATTAGTTAAAAATGTAAACAAACAATGAAATTAAACAAAATAACAAAACTTTCGCAGCGACGCCGAGAAATCAGGGCAGAATAGGTCACCAATAAAAGACTTGAGCTATAAGTCCTTTTCTTTTTTTAATTTACTGTTATGATCAGTGGTTTTAGATTAATTGTAATGTTGATAACATTATTAATTAGAAATATTTAAAACTTGGAGTGTAGGTCTCTACCGAGGTTTAAAATATCTTGCCTTAGTTGAACTCAGGTACCCAGTAACGAACCAACCGACATTTTGAAATTTCTTTTTATAAGCTGTTAATGTTAATTTTTGTCAGATATTTTTAATTCACCACATAAGCCAAAGGTGTGGCTGTTTAGAGCTTTAGTTTCTAGATGCGAAATAAAATAATATCTCAATTCATTGTTAAACACAATAAAAAATGTTGTTATTTTATCCGTAAATGGGTTTAATTTATTTTTACCTACGTTTTTTTTTTAATTACATATTGCGTAACGTTGATTTTTTTATATCAACCAACTTGCTCCATATCAGAATGTTTTTTTACACAGTTCAACCAAGAATCGAAATTCTAGCCCCATATTTCGGTCATCCCATTAGCACCGATGACTGTACCTCTCTAAAACAATTACCATCTCTTCAATTCAGTTTTAATGAAATGGCTGGAACGTTTACTGCCATTTTGAGATAGAGAAGCGATTAATTTCCATCCACCTCATCATTCAATGTTTGTATTGCCTTTGTAAACATTTGCAATATGCTTCTGTTATGTCCTGTTTGCTTAGTGTTATCATGCAATCAGCTAACAAACACTCATTATTTCAAAGGCTCCTATTGGAAACCCTAGCAGTAGTCGGACAGGGTGGGAGAACCAGTGAGTGCCTTGTGATCAACTCCAGGCCTTATCTTTGACGCCGATACTCCATCTAAGCGGATATCCTAACATATTCCTTGGATCAAGGAGTCTGATGTGACATACTACTCCATTTCTTCTTTTTCCGCTTTTTTCTTATCACATCTATTTATCTCTCGCGTGTTTGTATAAATTTCCTATTCTGAGCTTTTTGTTTCAAAGTTGGTCATGCTATGAAGACCTAATACTTTATTATTTATTTATAATTAGTTTAGCTTTATGAGGACACTTTATTTACAATTTCTTTTCTCCGTTTGTCTTTGTTAAAAGGCCTAAAACCTCTAGGTTTTTCAACGCCTATGGATTGTTATAATGAAGCAGCACACACACACTCATATACATTCACTCACGCACACATGTACATGATTCCAACATAAATAAAAAATAAATTATAATAATATAATTTTTAAAAAATATTAAAATCAAAGATGAACTATAATTTAGAAAGGAGGTGAAGTGCTTTTAAATATTTAAATACCTATGTAACATTAAGTTCCTCATCAGTGAATAATTCATTCTGATAAATAGGGATCAGTATGTTAGATTAGTGGTATAATCTAACAAATGTTGGTAAATAGTGAAGATATTCTTCAAAAATATGTTTAAGTTAAATAATAATAATAAGTTTAGTGAGAATGGAATGACAATATTGGCACGTTGGAGGTGGCAGTTCCTGATCATATTAGACTGTTTAATTACAGTAAGGCATATTCTTAAGCGGGTTAGAGCAACTTCCTCCCTGTGGCTGCTGCGATAGGATGTTACCATGGTTTTAATTCTCTTTTGGTTTCTTTTAATTTACTCGGAGGGCTTTTATCTCTTTTACTATAACATTTTCCTTTTTTTATTAAACATTTCTACTCTTTTTCCAAGTTGAATGAAATGAAAGCAGGCATTTTGTGTGATATAACTTGCCCAGCAGCTCAGTCCCTGGATTTCAATCCGATCAAGATGTGCTTTGGAAAGAAATTCCGGGATTATTCCCCTACTGAATAAAAACTGTAGAACATTTTAAAAGGTTCGTGAACTGACTCTTTATATTAGTGAGGGTAGTGCTTAGAGTTGTTGTAGCCGAAACTGTTGAGGCGTCATTCACGTGGATATATGGAATTGAGCTCTGGGGCTCCACCAAACCATCAAATTCTTCCCGCATCCAATCGTTACAATCCAAAATCCTACGTAAAATCCTTGATGCTCCTTATTACGTTACAAATCAACTCATTCACAAAGACATTAACATCCCATTCGTTGCAGATTTGACCCAAAACAGATATGCGTCTTTTCATTCCAAACTCCTTTACCGTCCTAACCTATTAATTCTTAATCTTTCATCCTTAACAATCCTTGATAATCCTCCGAGGCGTCTGAAAAGAAGATGGCCACGGGACCTTCTAATTTAAATTAATGTTTGAAGTACCACCAATGGGTGGTTTCTTCCCAAGATTTTCAAGTGTATATGAAACATAGAAGATATTTACCTATTGTATTATTTTGTACAGTTGTAAATTACATTAAATAAATAAATAAAAAAAAGAAAAAAAAAAGTCCTGTTGTACACTTATAGAATTTATAGTAAACCTCTTTTGGATTTGGGAGATACATTAGATACATCTATTTTCAATCCTTTAATTTCATTTTAAACCTATGGATTATGGCAATTATTTCAAAAACTTCTGCATCACTGGGATGCAACCCCATTATATCAGTACTATAAAATATTTTAGATATCTGTAAAAGATACGAAGATACTCGTATATATCCGGTTGTGTATCTGGCTCAGATTACTAGTTCAAATTCTTTTTAAGAAATAAAGTATGCAGAAATAAATTAATTCAAAAATTATGTTCTGATTATATAATCTATTTTCAAAGATTATTATTCGAAAATGGTATTTTAATATTTATATTTATTATGGGGTCCAATAAATCTCTAGAAGACACTAATCTGTAAGGACGCGTTTTAAAAATGACAATCCCGACTAATCCGTTAATCCCGTCGCGCTCGGAACACAATGCCCCGGCGACGAGGTGAAGAGAAGACTACAAGATGGAAATAAAGATTAAAGCAATAAAGAGGGGTTAGTCTCCATGGCCTTAAAAAGAGAGGACTCTGAATATTTTAGCCTTCCTCCTTTCAACAGAAGATAGAGGGTGACTTGGACCCAACGGCTTTAGGACAAATTTATATTTCAGAAAGAACTTTCCCCTCCTGGATTTGAGAGTTTTAAACGTTTTACAACCAATTAGAAAGAGCAGATTTGAGTTGAGGAAAAAGATGGCTTATTTAGAATGTTGCATGGCTGTTTTCCAAACTGGACTCTTTTTAATACATCTTTGTTCATTCTTGTCTGATTTTATAATGAGTTAAGGGGATTTCATTCTCACCAAGTTTATGTTCAACATTCTTATATATAACCCATTTTTATTTCTCGCCTTAAACAGCTTCAAATAAAAATAATAATAATGAAAAAAATGAAATAAAACTAAAATAATTACATGTAGTATGTTTAGAATATCTTTGATATCATAAGCGCGCAGAGTCAAAATTTATGATTATTTTAATATGCATTTAATAAAATTTATTCATGACCACTAATTTATAATTTTGATATACATCAGTTTATCATTTTGTAGTCTGAATAATGTCGTCACAAATTAGGCTAAATCTTTTTATTCATTTCAAAGAGAGTATATATAAATTCAGTTCTTTGGATGGGTAGGTTGTATATATTAGATAACAGGTAAAACGGAAAGCTTAATAAATTTATATAAAATGTGACTATACCTCTCATACTGGAAAAATCAAAAGCAGACTAAAACAGATCCTGGATAAGACAAGGGAGTAAAAGACCTACTTACAAAAAATATGTAAATTGAAACCACTTGAGGGTTGCTGCAGTGATACAGACTCTGAGATAGATTTTTATCATCATACTTTACTATTTAAGGATTGAATATGAAAAATAAGAAGCAGTCTTCACAAACATTATCTGACATACATTCGATCCTTAATGACAAATAGAATTTTAACAACTTTTAGATTATTCTCGATCAAAAAAACTTTGATACATATTAATTAACTTAAATTATCACTTAGAGAAAGGAAAATATCAGATAAACTATGACTTTTTTTCTACTCAACTATGCACTAACCATTGAAAGCAAACAGTTCTTTTCCTACTATTCCTTTAGCGCCTAATATTTCCACTGGTGTGCTACAAACCAGATTCATGATAGCATTCACATAATTGGAGAAATTCTATCCCTTGAGGAGCAATGTAACCTACTTCGAAAGTGTCATCATATTCGTAATTTTTAAATCTATGTATTTTATAGTAGGTGTGTAAGTAGTTAATTTCTGTCTCGTAATTTTTTTTTTTTAGTGTTTTCTTAATTTTTTTTTTAAATTATTTATTTAATGTAATTTACAACTGTACAAAATAATACAATAGGTAAATATGTAGTATGTTTCATATACACTTGAAAATCTTGGGAAGGAACCACCCATTGGTAGTACTTCAAACAATTATTTAGATTAGAAGGTCCCGTGGCCATCTTCTTTTCAGACGCCTCGGAGGGTTATCAGGGATTGTTAAGGATGAAAGATTAAGAATTAATGGGTTAGGATGGTTAAGGACTTTAGAATGAAAAGACGCATATTTGTTTTGGGTCAAATCTGCAACGAATGGGATGTTAAGGTCTTTGTGAATGAGTTTATTTGTGACGTAATAAGGAGCATCAAGGATTTTGGATTGTAACGATTGGATGCGGGAAGAATTTGATGGTTTGGTGGAGCCCCAGAGCTCAATTCCATATGTCCAAATTGGTCTGATTATTGTAGTGTATACTAATTTTTTGTAGTGAATGGGAAGTTTAGAGCGTTTGTCAAGTAAGTGTTGTAGCAATCGGAATCTACGAGCAGTTTCTTGTCGTTTCAGTCTTGTGTGTGGATTCCAAGTAAGTCTCTTGTCAAGATGGAGTCCAGTTTTTTTCTTAATTGTGAATTTCAGTCTCAATGAAGTGTAGTTCCTTTAGTAATATTTATTTTATTATATATTATTTTATTGTATTAATATCATATTTTAATCCCAATTTCTAAACGAAAAAATATCATGACTCTTATAAATCTTTAATCATTTTTGCATCTGTTTGGCTTAAAATATTTCTCATGTTGCTCTCTTGCTTTCCTTACGTTATCCCTTGTCGGTGTTTTAGTATTATAAACTCGTTATTCCATGAATTAGAGGTTTTCTTCCCTGGCTGAGGGGATGAAAAAGCGTGGAAGGGCAATACGTGCCAGGTAGCGAAGAGGAAGGGCTACAGCACAATAGCCGAAGGGCTCGCAGGTAGGGATGGGCTTAATGACTCAATCTCGAGCATTATAAAAAAGGCTATAATAGTTGAATACAGGGCTAATGTTGCCTGTGTGTGGGGTACCTCTTGATTAGTGGCTACACGCTTCAGGGCCTCCAGGAATTTTGTCATCCTTCCTTTTCCCTTTTTTTCTTTCCACACAGTTTCCGTTTAATTCTTAGTGTCCTCATCAACCCCAAAGGCTCGGTTTAATGTCTTAGAATTTAATTTAAATTAATGTGTATTCACAACTGTTTTGGAGAGCGTATGGTGAACATACTTAGAACATACTGAAACATACTAGGTTCTTGTTTCTCTAGGATTACTCGAAGAAAAAATTTATGTATGTATTCAGAGAGTAATACATATAAGATCCTTATGTTATTTAGTTTATTTCCTTGTGTATTACGATGGTTCGAATTTATAAAATTACTCAGATTATGGGGGTGAACATGTATGCTGGGATATCCTGTTTACTCTCAAAGGCTCTATATATGTGTGCCTTTGAGAGTAAACGTGGTGTATGTTATTCTGTTCTCATGACAATCCGTTTCAAAAAAAGTTAATTAATTATCGGGTGAATTAACTTCTAATGTTCATAAATTATTGGCCACACTTACTTTTGTCTAAATAGTTTCAACAAGGGAAGTTGTTATTTTTCTAACCAAAATCATCATAAAGCTATCATATATCATCATATAGAGCAAAATCATCAGCCCTAAGTGCTGAATATCTAAAAATTCCTGTTATAACTTACACAACTTTTGTATTCAACGACTCAATCTATATTGGTTATTAGTTGGCATTTTCAAAAATAATTTAATAAAAATTTTCTTATTATCACTGCATTCACTGTAAAAAAAAAATGTTTTAAAATGATAAAACCAAGTAAAGTTTGTAGTATGTGAAAAACGTTTTATTGTATATTATTATCTTTTATTTTCCTTTTCTCCAAATTATTGGTTTTTCCGAGTAAAGATAGGAAAATAGACAAAATAAGAGGATATAAAACTCTTATTTTACGAAGCGTTCTTTTAAAAAATGTTCCACTGACCGGAAAACAAAAGCCTGTTGGCGGAACGCTATAACTAAAGACAAATCATTGAATTCTTTTACTTCTGAGAATTTTGTGGGGTAAAAGTGACGGATTTGAAAGTGTGTATTCTTGTTGAAAAATCGCTTTGTTACTGTTGATCAAAGCGGGATGGTTGGCTTTTAAAACCTGATACACTCTACCGACCTCAGACAATATGATAGCCATCTGGAACGAGTTCAAAGTGCGGAATTCCTCATGATTCCTCCATGCTCAAATTTTAGTCGTTTCAATAGTAACTTCGATTAAGCAATGATACGTTTGAATACATCTTCTTTAAAAATAAATTTTCACCTGTTGTTTTTTATTAAGCATCTGTATTTCTCATTATCTATTCGTAGACCGAATATTGTAAATTGAAACTTGTAATCGTAAATTTATTTATTAACTAGCTGACCCACTTATGTTTTTCTACTGCTAGAGCGAAATAACAAACAACTAAATGTTTGTTATTATTTATTGTAGTTAGTTAAAATTATATCTGCTTATACACTTTATTGTTTTCATGTTTTTAATGTAAATCTTAGTTTATTTTTTATTAAATTCTATGTTCATTTCAATGCTTTAAAAATTAATGCAACGAAATTAATTATTTTTTTTCACAGCATAAAATGTTTTTGGTAATCATTATTTTCTAAATATGCAAACTAACCCTTTAGGTTTCCTGAACAGAAATGTTGGCTTGTAATTCTTAATTACTACACTGGTATCGCTTAAAAAAGTAATTCGAAAGCAAATTACATTGAGTGAAACAGACAAAATTCCGATGGTCGGAAATTTAAATGGACCCGTCATAAAAGCTCAACAAGTCCTCAGGTGTCAGAACAAACCCAAAGACAACAGATATTTTATCAGCAACTTGTTTTAAAGAAAAAATCATAACAGTTTTGTGTGAAACATTGTTTGGATAAACCATTGCTCGTTCTTACATAAGTAAATAAATATACTTTTGTGGGAAACTGTCCAAATATTCCGACATAAAATTTTAAAATGTAGATAAACATTTCTATTAGCCATATCATTGTCAATAGGATTTTTATTTTTTTTTTCAATTTTTATTATTATACATTCTATCGAGAAATAAATAAAATTATGTTTAATTGTCATCATAACAATTAAGTTGTGGGTAATACCAGATGTATTGCATTTAGATCAAAATATCTCCAAAACTAAAAACCTCAGCTGCGTACTGTGTAAGAGAAAAAATATGTTTAAAATTTCTTCCTGTTAGTAATAAGCTATGACTCAAAATAATATCTGGATACTATACCGAGATATAGAGGGAATAGTGGAATAGACAGCTCTAAAAACCACTTTTTTATATTACTATAATTATAGTAATCCATTTGCTATTTTATTGTTGATAGAGTAAACACGTAATAGCTATTTTTGTTTGTTCAGAATGTTCCCTTTCTATATGACTTCATATCTATTTGTTAGTGTAAATAATTATAGCAATACGTTTGAAATTTATTATTTTGTTTTTTAGGGTAAAGACGAAAATAAAATTTCAATACATGATTCCATTTCCATAAGTTCCACTTCTGTCGACCAGTCCCAAGACTGCTATAAATTATTTTTATTCTTAAGTCGGTTTAGTTTGATTTCCACATCATTTTATTTTCTAGAAAGGGATAAATTTTTATTTTACCCCCGATAAATATGCACCACTGCTCACCACTTAGTTTCTATAATAAACTTCCTGGTACAAATAAGTTTCGTGACTGAGGAGTGGCAATGTAAAATGCTAGTCGTTAAGTAAATAATCAAGTATTACGATGATATAAAGAAAATAATGGCCTACGAATGAAATTGAATGAAATATTCATGAGTTTGGGACACGCCATTGCCAAATCCACAATTGCAGCGAGAGTTCATGATGATTGATCCTGCATATTGCTCGTATTAACACAATAAGCATAATGAAATAAGAAAAAAAAAAAAAAGCTAATTACATTGTATATTCTGAAAATGAACCCCTACATCCCGAAAATAGTAAAAATGCAATTAAAGAATTATGGGAATGAAAAAAAGAATTTCGTAATTTTGTAATTCAAAAAATACCTAAATTAAAAGATTATGTTATTTGCAAATTAGAGGGATATTAATTTCGTTTTATTTTAACACAAAAAACATTGCGCTGTGCGTTTTCATATCTTGAAGAAAATATGATAAACTTAACACTTGG
>NW_027107855.1:461172-463166 GCF_000696795.3 Halyomorpha halys | reverse complement strand
ATATATATAATAGTACTAGAATGCCTAATACAGGTTTATATAATAAAGAAATTAACAATGAAACAAATAAACATGAAAATAACTACATTTTCATAAATTAGAAACAGTTGTATTTAAATGTATGTTCAAGAATAAATCATAGTGTGAATCTTAAAAACGTTTCCTTTGTAAGAGCTTAAATACGAATGTAATTAAAACACGGTAATTAAATATGAATCAATTAGTCAGTGGGATATCTTCCATTATTATTAATTACCAGATGAATTTCTAGATATTTATACAAAACCTAATCCCCCATCGTTTAAAATATTTTTATAATTATAAAATAATCCCTCTACATCATCGAAAAAATTGATTGGAACAAATTTATATACACTTAAAATCGGGTTTCGCTTTATTTATTTATATATTTTTTAATGTACCAAAGTCGCTTAGAACAACTGAATCATTCCATTTTGAAATTTTAATAATATTTTCTTCTTCATTCATATTTTTGTTTTAATGTTTCTCCTATTTGGCCCGTTATCTGCATTTGCACTGCCTTTAGATTGACTTAATAATTTGAAACTTTCACCTAACAACATTAATTTTTTCTAATCATTATGTGTTTAGTTCACAAAAGACTAAGGGAGGTTTTTATAACTGTGAGATTTTCTTATATTGTTGCACTATTCGTTATTTTCATACACTTATACTACGCTCTAGGTCTTATTTCAAAATATTCAGAGTTCAAGATATCAACTTTGTAAAAAAACAATACACTTGTGTATTCAGCAGTTCTGAATAATAATAAATAATGGCACTACTAAATAAATTATGTGACTAATTAAATTCTATATTCTAGGAATTAAAAGTAGGATTATTTTGTCGTATTTTTAAATTTTATTTTATTGCCTTGTTTATGAAAAATGAGGTTACGATTATAATCTGGTATATTACCACCAATGTTATTTTAATTTTAATTTCTTATCTTTGATTGAAATCACCTAAATATGAAATTGTGTTTAATTATCGAAATATATGCAAATACGAATGAAAACACATGAAACCACAAGTTCTTTACACGCCTGTTAGCAATGTTTAATAAAACACCACAAATTCCCCTTCTAAGTATTAGTGAGTGTGTTTCATTAGTAATTCTCACATGAGGATAACATTTGAAAACTCTTTTTTAAGTGCTTCATAAAAAATTTAGAGATTAATTAAATCACAATGAATAGCTTGTATAGACTTCTGTAGTAAAAAATATTAAAAAAGTCTTTTCACTTAATGAACACTAAACGTATTTCCTGCAGTCGAATCAATTCACTCTTTTCTTTATATTAGATATAAAAGCAATTATTTTTTGAGGTTATTAATATATTTCATTGTTTATAAGATTAAAAGGTAATTTAGCGTAGAAGAATATTATTGTGAATTAATCAACGCAGATTTTTATAAATACTAACAAATTCTAGACAGAAACAAATTTGATATTATAATACTCATTAGAAAAAAAAATAAAAAAAGAATATTGAAAGATATTGGCTACATGCAGGAAAAATCTTACATAAGTATATCTAATGAAATTTTTTTTTCCTATTATCATTATTTTTTTAGTCTATGTACTAAAATCTATTCTATTTATAAATTCTATTATAAATATCTATTTATAAATACTAAGATAATTTATGAATTCCGTAATATTATAAAAGAAGCAATTAAAAAAGTAATTGTTTTTTAACTCCCTATAAAAACAATGGCTAAACCAATTTATGATTTAACTACTATGCAGAGAAATAAAAATAATCAATTGAGTAGCTAAAGACAGATAAAAATTTTATAAATAAATATTTTTTTCAAACTCTGAATGTAAAAACCTTCTCTACTTCACTTTAATTCAGAAATAATATGACACTTGAATATAAATAATATGCAAGATTTTATACTCAATACTTTGCATATTAAATACATTAATATTTATTTAATAAATAAATTGTATCTACAGATTATAT
>NW_027107855.1:458226-461122 GCF_000696795.3 Halyomorpha halys | reverse complement strand
TATATATATATAATAAAAATGCAAATCCCATACCTCTACAACCCATGAAGGGTGAGAGAAGCAGGACTTTATAAGTACTGTTACTTGAACAGTTGATGAGCAAGGAGATGAATTTGTTCATGCTTGACCGCCATATTTTTTACCAAAAAGGATTTTTAGTGGAATTCAATAAAAAAACAATCAATCCAATTTATAATAATGCTACAGTTATATATCACACAGATGTTACTGTAAAGTTGAAGTGATAACTTACAACTTATTCGTTTGAATAATGTTGTGTAGGTATTGATTAATGAAAACTGAAATACAGCAACAATTTACATTTATCTAGCCAATTCTTTTTTCGATTTCTTCGACTTATAAGTTTTTTAATGGTAACCATGCATAAACCAATAGCATAAAATTTTTTTTAAAAAGTTTTCAAGTTGCAATTGTAGTGCTGGATTCTACTTTTTGAGTTATACCTGATTTATTGTAGATGGGTGATTTATAGGTGGCATGCTATCTTAAACAGTATTCCTAGCGTTATGTAGAGGTTATTTTATCGAGACAACTTTTAGTTAGTTTATAATTCTGCTTACTGGAACAGTAACTTGGAGAGGGACTTATTAAAAAATTTATAATTCCATTCCATTTTTCAAAATTATAGCCCTTAGTTACTAGAGATAATTAGATAAGATGGGAGGTAGGAAGAAACTGCAATTAAAGATTAATGACTGATCTACTCCACGATTACACTTGTTATTACCCGTTGCCCTTTGTTGTCGAAGCTTCGGTTCTGCCGTGCCACTCTCTTGTATAGTTTCCCTCGAGAGCTGGGATCGAGCTAAATAGATAATGTCCCAAAGGTTTTCAAGAGAGAAAATGGACCTAGGAATAATTTATCTCTCATCCGAGCTAGAATACTCTTCGTGAATTCGTAGACAGTCTTTCGCTTAATTTGACTAGCAAGTCCCCGGCCTCTCTGGGACATGGCCGTCTTTACAAGTCTTCCCTGTGCTCGCAAAACATACAATTTAACCTTTCAGTCCGGAAACAATTCAGTTAAAATAGTCCTCCGCGCTCCAGATTCCTCAGATGTTTGAGCTCCCTTACTCAAGACACAGTAGTAAAAAGAGCAAGCTTAGATGGCTCGGAGGAATTCATTCGAAAATTATTTCCCGTCTTTATTTAAATTATGAAATAATAAAAACATAAAGCAGCGCCAGGAATTCAACGTTCTGGATTCCTACTTTACTATTATAATTTGATTTATTCTATAGATATAACATAGTTTGATAGAGAGAGAGATTGTAAGTTGACTGGACTATAACTCACTTATTCTCTAAACCTTCAGCATTATAGTTTTAGTCAGTGTAAACATTTTAAAAAAAAATTTAAATTTTTCTTAAACTAAATTATTCCTCAACTACTTTATTATGGTTATTCATTTTAAAAATAAGTGGATTTTGTAACTATTTATACTATTAATCGTGTACGATTAAGAAATCATAACATTAACCCTAAATGCAATTCCTTAATCAAAAGATTATGCATCATTTTTGTTCAAATAATTGTTTTTTAGTTACGTTTTGGGTCTTTTGTGGCCATTTTAAAACTTGTGTAATATCACTTCAACTCATACCAATGAAAACAGTATTTGTTGACACATATATACCTTGAGTGGTATGGAGAGAATATTTTAAGACTGAGGTGATACTAAATAAAATTTGTGTGAAAATTCTTAAAAAAGGGTCCAAACTAACACAAAAAAAAATATTATATTTACGTATGGCTCTATGATTTCCTAATATAATGTTATCAATATAATTTGAAATTCTATTTAATTAATTTTATATTTTGAGATTACTTTATTTCGGGTTCTAGTAAAAGCCTTTTACATATTTTTTTTTCCCTAACTATACATTTGGATTTTCCCTAACTAAAGAAAATTTTTACTAGTAAAAGTAAAAAACAATTGAATTTTAATCATCTTTTTTTTAAATATAATATTCTAAAAATACTGTTTCTGCAAAAGTTCTGGTTCTGTTTAATATTTTATGAATAGCATTGAAATAAGTAAACGAAATATTTTTTTCATGAGAGGCAATATTGAATTCCTTTCAATATTTTTGTATTGATAACGAAGCCTACTGTAGAATTACGGTTAATTTAACTTTGACAATAGAGAAGACAAAATGTTTCAATTTTTCTTCTTTTTTTTTTGAAATGTTACTCCATAACATAAACTCCATAACTTTTAACAAAAAAAAATCAATATGATATTTAATGTAGAAATATAATAAAATGAATATTATGCATAAATATAGAAGTTACTAAATTAAGTTTTAAAAAACTTATTA
This sequence comes from Halyomorpha halys, assembly GCF_000696795.3. NCBI lineage: Eukaryota > Metazoa > Arthropoda > Insecta > Hemiptera > Pentatomidae > Halyomorpha > Halyomorpha halys. The sequence continues at coordinate 458,780 of NW_027107855.1, read as the reverse complement.
TTTGTTTTCCAATTCGTTTGTGACAGTAAACTTAAACTTTAAAGTTTAAGAACAATGTCGCTGAAGTTGGTGATTTTTTTGTCCTTAAAACAACAATTTTACTATTTATTTGAAGAAAGATCTTTTCTTTATTTGTAGATGGTTGTGTGATTGATAATAAAACTTTATCAATTAGGTTAGAGCAGCTATGTTTGACCTTTTGGAATGACTAGTTGCTATACAATAAGTCGCTATGCTATACTATTAGAATTACAATTTAAACGAAAAATAGATATTTTTAGTTATAGAATTCGCAGATTTAATCACGAAAAATCACAAAAGCTATTGTTTAATATTAATAATAAAATAAAATAAATTTTTCTTGTCAATTCACAAATATAAGAGGATGATTATTAATTTCGGTTTTTTCTCTCTTTTTGAGTTAAAATAAGGAATGAGACAAATAATGCGTGAAATATCGAATTGCAAATTGACTAAAAATTTCTATCCATTCAATATCTACTCCTATGATTTCACCAATGTTGTTATAAAGTGAGGGCATGCTGACAATATAT
>NW_027107855.1:397672-458116 GCF_000696795.3 Halyomorpha halys | reverse complement strand
GTATTAATTATCCAAAATTCTATTTACTTGCGATATATCAATGCTGATCACTATTATTATATTAAATATTTATCTAAATTTCTGTTTATTATTAATAACTAATAGTAACTAGCAATTATTTAAACCCTGTTGTGTATATTTATAATTAATCATAAAAATAATATACATAACCGGTGATTTAAATTATTATTTTATTTAATAATAGTAACCATTAATAATTTAAACCCGTTGAATACATTGATATATTTATAATTAATTTAAAAAAATAATTCTTATGAATTATCCAAAATTCCACCCACTTGCAATCTCCATGCTTTCGCTGGTAATATTTAGGATGCAAGTGCTGCAAGTACATTAATCCATAGTTTAAAAAACAGTTTGACCAACAAGAATAATTGTTATAAGCTCCCAACTTTTTGTGAACTAAAATTATCCTAATCTTTATTTTTGATTTATGATAAACATCTGTAAATGACAAACCGTTGTGTAATTCGATAAATACAGTATTTGAGATTGATAAAATTATTAAAAACAATTACTGAGTTTAGGTTTTCTTTCCATTCTACTGATTAGCCTTTTAGACTGTATTTTTTGACTTGACTCTAAAGTGTTGCAATTATCACTTACACCACTCTTGCTGTAGCACCACCATTTAACGAAATTTATTAGTCATGATGCAAATGATGCTTTTTCTTTTAAATTTCTGATTATTAAATATTTAATTTTCTTTTTCGTTTCAGGTAAAAACACCACTTTACGAGCTTATTGGAAACTAAATACACAAGCGATCATCATGAGGTAATGCCTGTATCTTTCAAATGCCTTAGTACTGTGAAAGTTATATTATATATAATTATACATTAATTTATATAATTAAAATGACTAAAGAAAAATTTAATATGCATTGGTCTTATCCTTTGAAACTGAACATAGCTATCATTACCAATCCACTGTTATTGTTAGTTTCCCCAATTGTGTTAGCTGTTGTGATCTTACTATTTGTTCCAGAAAAGAGGTATCAACCAATATGAATACATTTTTTTTTTTCTAAGTCTCATAGGTATGTTGGGCTGATGTCATGGTGGGAAAAATGTTCGAGAGTAGTCTCTTTTTCTGCATTGGCAATACGTTTGAAGAGGGGCTGCGGAAATTTGATCTTTTGGAAAAGGATAGTAGTTTGTGTCAGTCTGATGGTCATGGGGCTCACCCGGTTTGTCGATTCAGAAAAAATTTAGTTTTTGATTGAATAAAATTTATCATTTTCATCTCTTTTAAATTAAAACCACATTTGATGTGAAATATGATAAAAATATATGCCTATTTTTTTTTTATAAGCTTTTCAATTTCTTTTTTTTTCAACTTTTAAAGCAATTGTGATGAAGCCAGGAAATGTATGCGTTGCACAATTAATTGTGACAGCGATGGTAATCAAATTACGATGGGTCAATTCAGTTATTATGAAAACAAACGCTTGTCAGAAGTTACTTTACAAAATTTCATTTGCCCTTTTGAAACAAAAACAAAATTTATCGAGAATACATCACGGATCGTATTTGTATGAAGAGGCCCAGATCGAAATCCAGCCTGTTCATTTCCTGACTAAATTCATTTTCCACTAGTAATAATTGTTAATTATTTTTGGAAAGAAGCCAAAGAACAGATTACAGAGATTTTAATTTCATCCATTTTTTTATTATCAATGACTTTTTTCTGATTAACTTAGAAATAAACGAATTTTGATCAGGAGCTAATCGTATATAGAGACAATGTTTCATTTTATTGATAAATAAAAAACATTTTTTTCATGTAAAATTGAATTTCTATAGACTATTTTTAAGTGTTATAATTTGATATCCTCATTAAATCATTTCAAGGGGGAAAATACGCAATTATGACTTCTTGAAATATTTACTATATTCATCCTATTATATATTTTTTATTTTTCATATTAATGACTTTATTACTGATTTCGTTTAACTTTAAATTCGTTGTATGAAATTCACATATCGTCTAACTTTTAATGTTTCCATGTACTATATGTAGCCAATTAGTCCAGAACCAGGTATCAATCCTTCAATGATAAACTCCCTAACTACCCTAACCAACTTTTTACTAACCTTACTCTTTCCTTATTACTTAATGATCCTCCTAGACGTCTGAAATAAAGATGGCTTCGAGATCTTCTCTAGAAATATTATTGGAGTTTAATGGGTAAATTCTCAATAAGACTGTATTATGTCATTGTAATACAACTCTCATCAACCCACATTTAATCGTAATATATATTTTTTTAATACAGTTGTAAATATCAATAAATAATTTTAAAAAATTAATAAATTAAATAGAAATTAAGAAAACTCTTATTTATTTTATATTTATAGAATCTGCCTATTAAATTTTATGTAAGTATTTTAAGAAATATATAAAAAAATAAATATATCTTTAAATAACTAATAAAGGACTTTACGAAAATTTGAGAAAGCACCAACTAAGCTGATCCAAATTTTCTGCTGTCAAGTATCCATCTAGATATAATTTTAGCTGATTTTTTTTTTTACATAAAATTACTTATTTATTCCCTCTAACCTAAATAAATGTGGCTCTGAGTTAATAAATTTATATTATACGATAAAGAATTGATTCAGGGAGGTAATACAATTTATAAGGAGCCGGTAGGGCTATTAAAGTTCTCCAGGATACCTCGGTCCTGCAGGATTCAATTACACCTAATGAACTTCAATGTGTGGGGGCCGGACTCGTCCTGTAAGCTATCTCTCCCTCTCTCTTACACACACTTTTACACTCTCCCTCCTTCCCCCTTTTCCCCAAGGCCCCTTTAGCAATATAAGGGATGCTTCATGTTTTTGCTCAAATTCTCATTCCCTAAAAACAATCGGTAAATAATTAAATATAGAATTCGTAATTTTTGAAATTAATAAAATTGAATTAGTTTTGACCTGTGTTTACGTAGTGTATTAGTAAAAAAAATAAATAATTATTGGTATTAATAATTATTTATGAATATTAATTGTGATGTAAGATTGATAAATATGTGATGTAATAAATATGTGATATAATAACTATGTGATGTAAGAGTGATGAATATGAACAAAACCACGAAGTTCAGTAAAACCATTATATTTTCTGGCTAATATCAATCTGATTTGTATATTATAAATTTTTATTATCATAAATTATTCTTATCATTATCAGCTTATGTCATATTAGTTATCAAGAACTATCTTAAACTGTCATAATTAGAACTAATTATCATTTTATATAATCCGTATAAAATGTCAGTAACTATTTTTTTATTTTTTTTTATTTTTTTTTTTTAGTTACAAGGACAATAATCCGTATTTGGTTGCTTGCCTTTAAATTCAAACAACGACATTTTATTTGGAATAATACTCCTATTTTGTACTTTAAATATTTCTTCACTTTAATTTTGTATTATCACCATAAAAGGGATCGTACTTTGTTTAAATATATGGTTATATACATTCTAAGTATTCACCTATGAAAAATAGTTTATTTATTCTTGTGAACAAGGCTTATTTTTCTTTTTATTGATCGATAAATATTACAATCTGCCTCAACGTTGGGCAATAAGTAATAGTGATAAATGGTCCCATTTACATAAAATGAAAATAAAAAGAATAAATATGTGAAAAAAACAAATTTACATATAAGTAAATAAAATTTCTATACGTATATTAACAGAAAGATGAATAAAATGAGCATAATCAAACTGTATACATGGATAAATAATGATAAAATTAAATAATTAAAATTTTGAACTAATATGACAACAAAAAATAAAAATGAGTAATAAAATAAGCACTGGTCACATTTACACTTTTTTTTCCAGAAAGTCGATTTACATAAAAACAGCAGCAAAATCCTTTCTTAAATAAATAATTTAATTTTTACCCCTTTTAGTCTCAACACATTCTATTTTTCTTACTAGTCCGACGTTTTGGCCAATCCGGCTATCCTTAGAGACAATCTACCACAAAACAGTTTTTATAAAATATATGATCCTCAACAACTAAAATTACTTAACATTATTATTTATAATTTATATTACCTTAATAAAATTTTGGAATTAAATGATTTAAAAATAACTTCACGCAGGCTTTTCTGCTCAGGTCAAAACAATTCTATGAAACATTAAAACATTAGGTAAACATATTCTTTTGTCAATAAGTATATCCTACATTATGTGTAATTACCTAATTAATCATTTTTTACATTAAAACAAAAATTAAAATTCATTTATCACAGTCACTATTTGTTAAAACTTTATCAGAGTAATGCTTGTAACCTTCTTCCACTCAGTTCAAGCATTGAAATTATTTATTGTAACAATATTTTTGTTAATTTTCCTCTTTATTTCATTAGTGAAATTCCCATGAAGGCTAATTATAATTTTCTACATTTAATTTATCCTATATTTTTCTTAAATTAATTTTACTTAATATCTCTGCATAGTGTTGGTTCAAATTTCTTGTACCAGTTTTGAAATTCACTGTATAATTAATATTTTCTGATATGTAAATGGATTCAAGTATTTTCCTTTTGAATGTATTATTTTCTTTAGGTATAATCATTGTATTTTCAAAATCAAAAAAGTGCTGGTTTTTGGTTGCATGTTGTAATAGTACCATTTTATTTGGATCCCTCTCCTTGTTTTTCAAATCATTATTTTGTAGATAAATTTTGTCACCCAATAATTGCTTTGTTTCACCTATATATGTAGCTGGACAATTTAGACAGGGAATTTTATATATTAATCCCGAATGATTCCTTGTATCAATTTTGTCCTTTAATATACTATAATAATTTTTGATTTTATTGTTGGGTCTATGACTCAAAGATTACTCATCTACATCATAATCCTTAAATGATTCCTTTATATCTTCAGATAGTCCTTTAATATTATTGAATCCATATTTTTTTTTTATTTTTTACTTTATTATTTACTATTTCGTTTCCTGTTTTATTTTTTATACTTTTAAGGTTAATTTTCCAAATCTTATAAATTAATTTTTTTGGTTAAAACTTTTCTTGGAATATATTAATTATCTTATTTTTTTATTATATGCAACCTACTATTATCTGTTATTCCAATAGTTTTTTAAATATAATTATTTATTACATTATATTTCATATGATAAAGGTGACAAGAATAATAATTCAATATTATATTACTACTTGTTTCTTTTTTTGTCCATTCTGTAATTATTTTCTTTCCTTGTCTTACCATCAACAATGGTTACAAGCATTGTGATAAAGTTTTAATAGTGACTGTGACAAAATGAATTTTAATTTTTGTTTTTAGTGTAAAAATTGACTAGTTGGTAATTAGACATAATGTAGGACATGCTTATTAACAAGAGAATATGTTTACCTAATGTTTTAATGTTTCATAGAAATTGTTGATTTGACCTTCGCAGAATAGCCTGCATGAAGTTGAGTTTTTAAATCATTTAATTCCAAAATTGTATTAAGGTAAGATGAATTATAAATAATAATGTTAAGTAATTTGAATTGTTGAGGATCATACATTTAATAAAAACTGTTTTGTGGTAGATTGTCTCTAAGGATGGCCGGACTGGCCGAAGACTCGGACTTGTAAGAAAAATAAAATGTGTTAAAACTAAAAGGGATAAAAATTAAATTATTTATTTAAACGAAATTATTATCATTTTAGTTAAAATGAAGAAGAAAAGTTATGAAATTAATCCTGGGAGACAGATTGCCGGTTGTTGGATCGTATTGCATGCGTTGGGGAAGGAAAATAATCCTGAGATTGTATGATGGATTGGGGTACACAATCTGTGCGGCTCGATGTAATTGTAAATTAGGCAAGCTCCGAGGAGGCCACCCACTGAAAACTCCCATCTCGGCATCCAATTACCGGAGCAACGGTAATTTTTAGATCTCTGTACAAGCCAACTTTCATCAGTTCTCTTCCTTGTTAATCCAATGTTCTGTATTAACATAATCAAATTGTATTATGTACTTTTTTCAATAGGTTGCATTTATCTTTACATTAAATATTCGTGAGCCTAGCCCAAAAATTCGAACTGCGTTGTATAATAGTTGTAAAAATACTCGATACTTGTATCAGTTTGTATTTACTTCACTTTAATTGTATTTACAATGAATGTTAAATACATCCTGATTGACTGCAAGCATTTGATAAACACCGGATAGCTACATCATCTGGAAACTTTACTAGATAGGCAAACGGTCTAATTGAAATATCTCATTATTAGTAGTCTTTTATTAAAAGTAGATATAATTATATTTAGAAATCAAATTATTAAATCCCATAAATAAACCATTTCTTTTCGATTTATTTATTATTATTATTTTTCTCTGTTTAACTATCAGTTAATTTTTAATTTTTTAATTTTTTACTTAATGTAATTTACATCAGTACAAAATAATACAATAAGTAAATATGTTGTATGTTTCATATACACTTGAAAATCGTGGTAAGGTCACGTGGCCATCTTGTTTTCAGACGCCTCGGAGGATTAGTTAAGGAGTTTGGAATGAAAAGACGCATATCTGTTTTGGGCCAATTTTGCAACGAATGGGATGTTAAGGTCTTTGTGAATGAGTTTATTTGTAACGTAATAAGGAGCATCAAGGATTTTGGATTGTAAGGATTGGATGCGGGAGGAATTTGATGGTTTAGTGAAGCCCCAGAGCTCAATTCCATATGTCCAAATTGGTCTGATTATCGTTGTGTATACTATTTTTTTGTAGTGAATGGGAAGTTTAGAGCGTTTGTCAAGTGTTGTAGCAATCGGAATCTAAGAGCAGTTTCTTGTCGTTTCAGTCTTGTGTGTGGATTCCAAGTATGTCTCTTGTCAAGATGGAGTCCTAAGTATCGAATCATCTGTTAATTACTTTTTTTTTTTTTTAAGATCTTGTTTTGTTTAGTAATATATTCTACATATTACTCAGTCCACTATAATTTCCTGTTTTATTATTTATTTATTTGGTTTTACTTTCGATTATGAGACTATATTAATATTATCAGAAATATATTGAAGACCAAACATTGGTGTGCTTAGGTAAACATCAGGATTGCATTTTAAAAAATATTTAATTTCTTACCTACGAAAAAAATGATATATTTATATGAAATAATAATAATATTAAGAAATGAGAAGAATTTATTTTGAAGAATTTTTCGAAATCATTTCTTATATTATTCCTTTATCATGTTTCAGGTTTAAAAAATGGTTAGTGTGGCTGATTACACAAGCATGCCTTCAGTGTCTGTAACCTATACGTTGGCCAAAGTTAAAAAATACATTTCCTTTCCAGCCTTATTCTCAAACACTATATTTTTATTAATTTTTTTCAACATCGAACCTTCACTTATTAAAAAAAAAATCAACCTAGTATCCTGCCTTAAGGTCAACAATTTAATTACGTTCTTAATTCATATACTATGTCCCCCTCTTCAGCTTTTAATATGCCACATTATTATTGGTCTAGTCACAATTTTGTAAATACATAAAAAAATTTAATTTCTAATTATAGCAATGCAATTTGATCTATGACTAATACCAAAATCATCTCATTCGAAATCACATCTCATTGTGACTCAGCCAATAGTACTGGAGCCAATCAGAAGTGAAGAAGGGACAGATTATCCCCGAAACTTCCAAGAAAAAATATATAAATTAGAACTCAATTTAATTTAATTTTTGACATAACGGTAGGTATAAAAACATTTCCTTCCATATAAAAACATTCATTTCCTTTCCAGTCGTCTATATTTCGTATCTCGTAAAGTGAAGAAAGTATAGATAGTGGTAGTTCTTGTCCTCTATTTATATTGATCCCTCGCCATTCCGAACGCTTCATAATGACGCTTCTAAGTCATTATTTTAAATTAAATTTAGGGCTTAAAATTATTTGTCTTAGAAAGTTAAAAAAAAAATATTTTCTATAAAACGTACCTGACTGTAACCTCACACTCATTGGCTTATTAATCACTGAATCTCAAAAAAGTCAATGTCTATGAAGTTGAAATTATTAATTATGGCGCCTCATGTGCTGAAGATGTTCAATAAGGCTCAGTTTAAAAGGACAAAAAAATTTACTATAAGTGGTTTGACAAAAATATTTCTACAACATAAAAAATAAAATTAAAAATTCGTGGAACCAATAATTTGAAAGATATTTTAATTTTCTACAAACTTAAACTATCATCAAAATGTGACAAATATAAGCTAAGATACAAGGAATCGATCTTTGGTTTTTTTAAAAATATTGTGTACACGTTTTCCAAACCCATTCTCTATCTTCTTCGAAAGTAAAAATTGTGAAATTATTTAATTTTTCGATTGTGTTTTATCGGTTATCTCGAAGGCCTATTTCATAAGGTAATGATACTAATGGACTCTTAAATATTATATCAACTAATTTGCAAGATGACATATATTCTGATAATGCTGACTTCAGCTTACTGGGAATATGAATAAATTATCACGATTGACGGGAATTAAAATAAGAAATAACCTAAAGTGGAAGGGAAACAATTTAATAATAATATTAAGACAATTTATAATTTTATTTATTGATTTCACAGATTGTTGAATGCGCAATAAACATATACAGGAAAAATGTTTCCTAGAATATTTTCTTTCATGGCATAAAATATTTTTACCTGCATGTGGGTTCCGAGAACTCATTACCACTTTATGAATATTTGAGTACATTTTTCCTTCAAAAACGTCAATTTCATTCACTTTATGAATATTTGAGTAAATTTTTCCTCACACATGTCAATTTCATTCACTTCTCTCCTTTCCGTTTTAACTCTATACATTTGGCCAAGAAGGTTATATAAAGAATTGTTATATTGTGTTTTACTAGAAGTTAAATTTTTCTAGAAAACTGACATAACATTTTTAAAAAAATGTAATAATAATTTTATTTATTTTATTCCCAAGATCTGAAATTTTAATGTAAATAAATAAAATACTCTACATAAATATTATATTTGAGGTATCTAAATCAGGTGAAGTAAATTTCCATATTTTATTTTAATTATTTTAGTGATTGGTAACTTATTTATCCAAAATTCTTTATTTTATTTAACTTCACTTTAGTTGTTTTCTTATTTTACCCTGATTTAAAATCATTTATCTAATATTTTTGTATGTACTACAGGTATTTTTCATATTTAACTTATGGGTACAGATCTATCCGTCATTTATGAGTTCTCTGTTAAAAAAAAAAAAAAGTGATAAAGAATTACCGAATATTATAATGGGATCAAATTTTTGACGTGCAGTTTTCATCGAAACTATTTGTTTTAGAGCTCACTGAGTCCAAACAAAAAATCGCCATTGAACTTTTGATTTGGTATGACAAAAAATGGTATTTTCATATAGGTGTTTGAAAGAACAATTATGTCCAAAAAATAAAAATAAAAAAGGCAGTAGTAGCATATGCCACAATCAATATTTTACATATATTCATGAGAACTTGTTCACTTTTAGATTATTAAGTTTAAAGTTTTAGATTAATTGAAAATCTATAAATATTTTAGAACGATACAAATGCTCCTTAGAAGGATAAAATAAAGTATCAGATAAGGCAAACCAAATTAGTAAGGAAAATCATAAGCATGTTTACTCCAGTTATTTATGATTGCTATTATTCATTTTATCATTATTATTTATCTCTTTTTTTTTCTCTGCGGTATGTGCATTTGCCATGAATGATGCAGACATTCACCTTTTGCCTTCGATTGTGGTAGGTTATATTATTAACCTATACAATGTTTTAATCTCTTCTGCATACAATTATTTTTGTTTCGAGTACAGAGAAGAATACAATAAAATAAAGATATACAATAAAAAACAGAGTGCAAATAAAATCTTATACGAAGTTTTAGGGATAGGTTATCAAAAATTAGTAATATATCCACTATATAAACAAAATAAACATCCACAAATACTAGAATTTTATTCTGAGTATCCTCTCCCCCCTATACTGAGCATTTCATCTGAACGATAATCTTTCAATCGTCTCAGAACTTAGATTTACAATATATTTTTTTTTATTTTTATATTAGGGTGTTATTTATTAATACTTATTATTTAATCCTTACCAGTCCTCTTCGAATTTTTCATCTTGCTTATTTTATTCAGTATCTTCATCTTTTATTTTTATCTAGGATTTTCCTGTTAAATGAATATTATGTTAAACATTTTAATCTGAGGAGACCAGTTAAACGGCTTATGATTTTTTGCAATTTCCTCACTACCACAGAAGTATGCGGCCGAGCAATATAATTAATGAAAAATATTTACTCGGTATTAAATCATGAGGTTAAAGTTAAATATCACGAATATATTAAGCGGAGACGCTTTGAGGATATTAAATAAACCCATAAGCTATCTCTCATCCCCCGGCTCAGCTTAAGCAAGTTACGATGCCTGGTTAAGATACACATTAAAGTGAAAATTAGGTAGTAAAATTTAGCTTAATAAGCAGAAAGGAGGGTATCTTGGACTATTAAACAAAATTGGATTATTTTTCAGAGCAGGAACAAGTTATGTAATTGTATTATGTTCCCTTTTTACTTTTCACACTCTAAAATAAAATTATTGACATTAAAAGAAAAGAAATATTATATTTCAAGATCTTGATAATTTTTATAAAAGGATTATTTGATGTTCTAAAAAAAGTTTCATAGGATTCCCAAAATTAGGATAATAATAACATATTCTTAAGTCAACCTTTAAGACCTTATTTTATGGAAGAGCTGTTTTACTTTTTCAGCAAGACGTTCGTGAGGTTTCTTTGTGTTATGTAACTTGAAACAGATATTTTTTCCACCTTTTAGCAAGGTCTCTTGTTTTCTTTAATAGAAGAAAAACGTTTGCATATTTAGAAGGAAAAAAAAATGTATTATAAAGAAATGCAAATTAAAAAGTTACAATTATAAAATAAAGATATCATATTATAATAAAATAATTCCCTGAGCAGTTATTAAAATTTATTATTCCTTTTTTATTCTAATATTTGATTTCCATCTGTAAATCTATTACAATCAGCAAATGAGCTATACTATCCAGGCATGGCACGAGTTGGCATGAGGGGGGCAGCACCCAGTTGTGCTTACATCTAACCCTTGGGGACTCCTGCAAATATTGCTTTTGATGAGTTCGATGTGCTTTGGGTCAGAAAAGAAGTGGTCATGAAGAAGGTTTACTTAAAATTAACATAAATGGTATCTCTCCTAAGTAACAAATCGGAGATAAATCCTCAAGCATCCACGTACCCTGACTCACCCTGCTTAATTCTTTAATTTTAAAATTATGAAACGGATGTTTAACTAATAGTGATGCTTTTAAAATGTATCTCTGATTTAGTCATCACATTAAAACAAAGAAAGTTTAGAAATCAGTATCAAAATGATCTCTTAATTTGAAAATTTAGGATTCCGTAAGCGTTTTCAAGTTATGTTTAATAGTTGTCTTGTTTCCTATTCCTAAGGATCTCTTCTTTCTGAAAAAATTAATTGGAATATATGAGATGTTGAGTGGAAAAGTGGTGTAACCATTCTATTCCTATAAAATTAATTTTTATAAAAATATGATTATTCCTCTAGTCGCCGTGTGATACAGCATTAACTTCAAATACTTTTAAATATTTTAATTTACTTGTGACTGATTAGTGTTAAAACATGAGCTTTTATTTCTTAGTAAAAATATTATTGAACTCCTCCTGATGTTTTGAATATCTAAAATTTCCAAGTCCGAATTATACAACGGCTCATAAAGACGTTAAAGGACGGTAAAGGAAAGAAATAGAAGCTAACGGAAGTTATTTTGAATTAAAATAATATCAGTAAAACTTGTTTTCAGTTATTTGCCTTAAACACAAGGGTCTGACATGTCATATGTTGCAAGCCAGTATATAATCGTTTTCAATGAATCATTAGGGCTTTGTAGCGGTTAGTTTAGAGTAGGGGTCTCCAAACTTTTAAGCCTAAGGGCCGCACTGACTCCTTGACTAAGTCCCAAGTACCATACTGACTCCCCCGTTAAGTACCAAAGGCGAAGACCTAGCTAGCTTATAATAACAACATAATCATATAATTACTTTTAAATAAAATATTCAGTTTCATTTTATGTATAGCAGTATTTCTTATTTGGTCGTTAGATAGGGAATCTTATAATGGTTAATTCGAACGATTTATAATTTTATAACTGATTCGGTTAGGAAAGTCGGGAAAGGGCTGATGCATCATAAAAGAACTAAACCAATTTCGTTTTGAAATGCAATTCAGCTTCAATTTTTTTCGATACTTGAAATATTTTTTTACTTTTCAAGCTCTACTATGTGATGAACTTATATACGTTTACGGTTAGTGTCAGAGTCAATGAATAGTATAAAATATCAGTACAAAAATGGTGTGCATGGATCCTAATTTCATTGAATACTTTTCATCTAACCCTAACCTAACCAAACACTTACTTGGGTGCATAACAGAGGGTTCTTGATTTTCAAGAAATCATTCAACTAGAAAAAATGTTTAAGAACAAGCATTTTTACTTCAAGAACATAAAATGTAGATGAGTAACTGCAAAGAAACATGTTTTAATACTACAACGTCTCTGAAGAAGGCTGGAACAAGGCATGGTGACCCTGTGGTTGGTGGTTCCGTACTTCAGTCCGGGGATATTGAGTAGTATAGAACAGAGAAAATTGTTGGTGAGAAATTGACTTTAATGAGTTGTTAAAGAAGATAATTTTTGGCTCCGGCCTGGGCGGGTTGACTTTTATTTCGTGACGGTCCCAAGGAATGAGAGCTCGACTCCATCACTGTTGTTAGAATTAGTAGGTTGGTTGCCTAAACGATAAAATCCTTCTCCTCTCCCTCCAAATGTCAGAAATAATGACCGGAGAGAAGGCGAAAAAACAAAACAAAATAGAATTATAAATCTGTGTCGATAAATGTATTTGTCAAACGTCTTTAAAAATATGTTGTTTTTTTTTTTTAAGTAAATGAATATCATTTGTTAGACAATTTTAGGACTGCTCTCAAGTAATAAACCAGAAGACCAATTTTACCAAACATGTGAAGGCATATTAAAAAATGAATAGAGTCTAGAAAAAAATGATTTTTTTTTATTCATATATTTTGATTTTGCATTATAATTACTGATATTTGTTTTTATTCATACATAATAAGTAATAAAAAAAATATAGTCGATTTTTGCAGTCACGATTGGTTCAAAATATTAATTTGGCCACCTCCGATGACAAAATTCATCAATAACATTATATATTTCTGATGATAACCTTACTTTTTGATAAACATATAGTAGACCGTTTTTTTCTAGATTCATTTTATAGTATATTCTAGAATGTTTGATTACATTTGTTCAATATAAATTTTTTTTCACTTATAGTTATTGTTTAGTAATTTCATTAAAAACAAACACTAAGTGTAATTTTGGATTAACATATTTTTTACCAGTTTATGCTGTAAGTTATTGTTTGGTGAGAATAAAAATATTATTTGTCAGTTTATTGAATTATTGGAGTCTAACAATAAGTCCTTGATTAGCTGTTTAACTAGAAAAGTAATGTGTTCTTGGATATTTTGGCTTCATTCACTTTTCTTTATTCTAAAATTAATATATATGACTTATAATCGAGCTATGGTAGGTGAGAGAAAGCATTACAATTGGATAACACGACGGGACAAGATTGAAAGATAAACGCCATTGGAGCGGGAGCATCATCTGTGAACAGTGAAGTCCACCTAATGACCGGAGTACGATTGGGTTGGGAGGAGTACGTGCTCCGTTGGGATACAATGCGCCAGCCGGATCACGTAGTCTTGGACAAATAGACCCTCGCTTTACCGGTATTAAAGCAATCGTTATTTACTTTAAGGGCATTTCAACCGATAATGTCAGCCTTTCACAAGAAATTTTCGCTTATTGCGTTTAAAAGAAAAAAATCCTCAAAGAAAAGGAGGATAATGAAGATACCCTTATCGATATCAAAGTGTATTAACAACCTTTGCAATAATATATTTAAATTTAAAAATACATTAATCGTCTTTTACGTATAAATTTTTTTTGTATAACAACACTCGAAAATGTGGAGATATAATAGGCTTTTTTTATTAAGAGTTTTTATTAATATAGTTAGATGTAATGAATAATAATAACGTTTCGAGGTTTTCATCCCATCATTTTATGAATCATTTAATAAAGAAATTTAAACAAGGAAGACTACTTCCATTCACTAAATCTAATTATATTAATGAAAACTCATCCAGTATTAAGACCACTCTTGATTTCTCCTTTTATGTGTTTAATTTATAATTGTTAAATTCCTTACTCACCTCCCTCTTTTTCTTTATATTTTGTTTTATCCTTTATTTCAATCTTTACTAGCTTTAAATCATGTACCATCGTATTTCATATAAATTTTATGTAACCTCTGTGTTAATGTTAAACTTAAAACAAGTTATTGTGAGAACAGGTGATTGCTACCCACGGCATTTGCATCCTCTTTGAATTGTTGAGAGAGAAGACAATAAACGGTTAACCTTAACTATTATCTATCTGTGCACAGTGAATAATGTTACCTAGTTTTCATCAGCAGTTTATCTACAATTAAATATCATCCTTATCTTCATCTGTCTACCGTCTACATCAACATCAACATATTCATGTACATATATAAGTGCACTCACCTGTTAATTATTCTGATAATTAACCAACAGCCACCCCTGCACATCAAGTAATTCACCTCTGCTACATTAACAGTTTATTGTTCATTTAGTTCCATATTTGTAATAATAGTCATTAAATTGTAATAATTTATTTCACCAAGGAAATTATGATTTATCATAACGTTTTTAATTTATTAATGTTAATCTTTCAAAAGCTCTTTAGGTTAGGTTTTTTTATTTTGTAGAGTTTTGTATCCAATTCAGTAGTTAATGTTTTTTCTTTATTCCATTTAGCTCTATTTATTTCAATTAATCTTTTAAAGAATATTTCATGTGTTTTTTTATAATGATTTATAATTTTCATCTTAGGATTATCTTTCTTTTATTAAATATTGGTTGTTTAACTTAGAATTTCTTTTGTTTATTGTCCAATTCATTCATAGATGTATTTTAATTTTCTATTCTATTCTTCATAGAACTACCATTGTGTTTACATGCCCAAAATATACATCCGTGAAATCCAGCGTAATCTGGACAAGGGTGTCCCTAGAAAAACTGGGCTATTTCCCCAACATTCAGTTAGAACTTTAACATTAAGAGATCTTATTTATTTATAGTAAAGTTCACATTAAAGGTTATATGATTTGTTTAATTCCTATACAGCCTATAAATTTTTAAATAAACCACATTGGTACTAGGGTGCCGAAAGTTAAAAAATTAAAAAAAAAAAACGTTAAGTAGGATGTTATTTAACTGTTAGGAAAGATTTTATTTTCATTTAATGATTTGTTTTTCATACGAATGACGTTAATTAAAAAAAATACCTTTTTGAAGATATACTTCTACTTCTCAAGTTAAATAACATTTTGAATAACTTTATTTGTTACTAGGTATGTACCCTCTGTTCGCCTAACCGCGGACCAACCCCCGTTTTGCAACTGCTCATTTAAGTGTACTTTACGACCCATTTTTGTTATTTCATCTTATATGCAAAATAAAATATTACATGGTGGTCATTTATAAAATAAAATATTACTTGCTGATGCCAAATTTGTTTTTGTATAATAGAGAGATGTAATTACAATGCAACTAAGAATCAAAAGAAATCACTACTTAATTAACCTTATGCAATTAATAATCATTGTTGGTATGAAGTATTAAATAAAGTGATATTAATCTTATGATAGTGTTTTACAAGTCTATGAAAATAAATATATCCAAATAAACAAAGTTTAACGCATGAAAAAAATAAAAGATTTCAATTTAGGATATTATGTAATGTAAACTATTTTAAGTAAATTACTAGAATATACCTGAAGATGGCTTCAAGCTTGGCCGAAACGTTTTAATACAGAAATAGGTGTATTGTAGTAACATAGTCTGATATATTTCAATTGATAATTTGAGTAATTGAGAACTTTATGGAAAAATTTTGTTAGCAGATATTTTGAACAGATGAAACAGGAGAATATTTTTTTTTTTTTTTTTAATCATTTTAACTTTTTTAGATAAATACAAGGTAGTTGACCTATTGTACAGTAGGCCCTTTATTAGTCGTATATTAGTTTTAGTAATTACTTATAATTTGAAATTTCCATAAATAAAAATTTATAAAATATTGAATAATTATAGTATATAGATTGAAGTTTAATCTTTGTTTTGCCTGATTTTCATTACACTCTCTCTGTACAGATATATACATAGAATATATCATCTTTGCTAATTAGAAATTCAATATAACAATATTCATTTGAAGATTATCATTAACTCGAACATGCCGTACTCCTGAAACAGTTCTGGTCGGTGGCAATTAACCGAAGCTAGACTGTGTAAAGACAGCTGTAGCGGTCTCAGATAAGGCCGAGCTTTCCCATTACACCCCAACATTAATGCCTGCTTTCAGATCGAGCTCTCGTTATCTTATCTCAGGGAGCTATCGTTCGACTAAATATTCCCTTTACAATAGTTTGTTTCAGCACCCACCTTGTGATATAAAGGATAGAAACATAGTGCTCATAGTACTTTTCTTCTTCTACGATAGAGTGATTCTAACAATAAACTTAACCGATGTTGACCGAATTATTAAATCATAATTATAAATAATAATATATAAATTAATAATAATCATTAAATATAATTATATTCATCATTATTATCATTAAATATAAATATTCAAATAATGTATACTATAAGATGGTGTAGTAGTTAAAGTTATAAAAAGTTTTAAATAATATTTAGGAATATATGACAATAATAGTTTAATTGTAATATTTGTAAGCATAGACTTTGGGGACTGAGGAGTACTACGAAACATCAGTTAGAAGAAATTTAGTATATAATTAGGATAATTTTAGAAATTATCACCAATCATGTATGTTAATTAAGACTTTCTGTTATGATTAAAAGTATATACTACGTTCTAACTTTTGATTGTAATTTTAATTTGATAAATTCGAAACTCAATTTCCTCTATTTACTTTCCTTTATTTTTACTGTTCATGTTACCCTTATAACCTTAAACCATGGACTATTAAATTTCTGCAAACGTATTCCAATAGTTTAAGCATCTTTAAGTAAGTTGTTGCTAGCAGAGGTAATTCCTATCTACTGACCTGGCAACCTCTTTGGATTATAGATAACAGTGGCGGTTGTATCTTACCCAGTATGTGCTGTTTATTTCATGTATTTCACCTATCTTCAGTATGTTCTATATATCTTCGGTTTATTCCACCTCTGTTTCATCATCCCTATCTATAATCTTCATCAATTCACCGACCTAACATCTATCTTCTGTCAATCTACATTTTTCAACTCTGCAAGTAACTCATATTTGTTTCACCCATATCTTTCTGTTTCTATAACCCACATTGTAATAGTAATTAACTAGTACCAAAATTAATTAAAATCAATATTTACTTGTAATCACCAATTATATCTACCATTGTTATTTATTAATTTGTTAATTAATATTACCTTTTGTTAACCAATGCTCTGTAGGTTAATTATATTTTTAAAAATCTATAAAAAAAAAACAGTATTAAAACATACTACATGCTTCATTCATTTTCTCATTATTTTTTTCTTTTATTGTTCTAGTATATTTTAATCTATCAATGAAGTGGTCTTATGTTTTTTTTTCAAGTATTTTATCATTTATCATTTTCCTAATAGTTTTTATCTTTTATACTTTTCTTCTATTTTATATCTTTTATATTATTATTTTGATATTAAATATTGTTTTATTTATACTTTGTTTTTAGCAGCTATATTATAGTGCATGTTCTCATTTCCTTTTTCTTCCTCTCTCTCTCTCTATTTCCCCTATTATTTTATCTTTATTGTTTCATTCATTTTCAGGGATATTTAAATCTTTCAAATTCTATTTCTCTTTCATCCTCTATCAACACTATTGAAAACCCCAAATAAACTATTCGTAGAACCCAGCTTAATCTGGACATAGTATAAGCCTGTTGCCACAACAAACCATCTATGAAATCGATTCGCAAAAAACTTCTTTAATAATGACGTCAATTGATAAAATCGCGTTTAGATCCAAATAAATATTATTTGTAGTAATAGTTGATGCTTCTAGTACTACTGTTTAAGGTTATAAATACTTTTGTAAAATGCACAAATCGCAGTATAGTTTTAGCTGTATGAAAATTAAGCTAAAAGAAAAAAAAAGGCCTTTGATCACGCCTCCATGGATGCCGTTGAAAAACGTGCATCAGCATTCGTCCGACCGGTTATTGCGCGGTGCCGTTGCGGTACTCTTAATAACACGGCTACACTCCTCCACGTTTCAAAAACTACTTGATCCATATTCATTACCTCTCTCTTCTCTGGTACCGTTCGCCAAATGACGACTGTTCTTCTAGGCCTAGCACTAATGGCTCTCTTCGAGTCGGGGGAGGTCTTTCCTTTCACTTTCCGACCGCCTATGGAGGACATATATATCATTGTTAACGCAAAAAATACTTGAATAATTATAAATTCTGTCAAAATAATAACTTATCTAAAACATTATCAATTATATATATATATATATATATATATATATTGGAGAAACTATTTTCTTCGATTTGGACGATTTTCCCTTTAACTAATATTAAGGTCAGAATAATCGTTTACTAGAGAGAAGCCATATGTAGTTCACTATATATTACCAATACATATATCATCCTATAATTGATATATTCTTAAGTGTGTCTCATCACACCCCTTAGATATTATCTTTAGGTGTCGTATAACTTATATATTACCTTTATATTATATTAAATATATGTATAATATTATATCAGTTAATTATTACCTATATGTAAATAATTTTACAACGTAAGGAGAATTTTTTAAGTTATTCAGGTTTTTGTAGCCAGGTCATCATTATAAAATAAATGATGTTTCGGTATTTAATAAAAATCTCCTTAAAGTAATTCAAACTACTAAACTATTCTACTAATAGACTGTTTGACTCACTTTTGAATTTATTTTGAAGTTTTTTTTTTTGTTATTTATTTTATTTTTCTCTTTAAGCATTAAACATTCGTTTAATAATTCTGTTTATTTCAAAATGTTATAATATACTTTGTTTTCATCAAGAAATTTTCAATTTTATTGTATTTCTTCCTGTTATAAAATATATTAATTTACTGATAAATGCTTTATTAAATATTTTCTTTATACTTAAAAAAAGTTCATAGATTGTATTTTTAGTTAGTTATAAATTAAATATTTCTCTTTTACAATCTTTAGATATTTGAAATTTACTTCCAGTTTTTTTTTTATTTGTTATATTTCATTATATTTCGTCATATATTCATATTTTATGTTTCTATTGTACATTAAGATTTATTTATTTTCCTTCTTAATTTTTTTTTGTTTTCATATTCTGTACTTATATTTTATTTATTTAGGGGGCCTACCCTCTCTTTATATCTCTGGACTATAACAGTTGTAAATAAACATTACGTAATGTATAGTCTAAGTTGTGCAAAAATTAAGAGATCGGTTGCTATCCGTTTGTCCATAACTAATTCATGTATGGGAATCAACTAGTAGCTTAAATATTTTGTAGCCACGAAGAATTAATGACTGTTAAATTAAACCAAAACCAATACAGTTTGTTCAGCTAATTTTATCTCCAGCTAATTTTTTTTTCTTTTAAACCTATAGGCAATGTGTATAAGTATAAAAGCATTGTTTCCATCCTAGAGACCACTTCCAGTCCTGCCTTGAGGCCCCTTAAAAAATATATGGGAATTAAGTGGCTTTAAAGTACATTATGAGGTGCTTTTGTTGTTTATTTACCTGTTTAAAATCTACTTACTATCAGAAAAGATAATTATTAAAACAGCTCTAACGGTAAACCCTCACAAAAATATACGTTGCCGGATTCTTCTGTGAGCCTCCGGTTGGGAACAAATAGTTGAAAATTTATTCTATTTGTATTAGGTCTTCTTTGGATTGATCAACAGTATAACTATATTTTAGTGCTTTGTCAGCCAAAATGAATCTTGTATTAAGAAAACCATTAGGAGTTCCACTTAATTGATAAATTGTTATTTAGTGTTTTTTTCGTTAAGAATGAACTTTTTTAGCGTTTTTATTTGAAACCCTTCCATAATTTCCTTTATTAATTAAGGGAATTTAATAATAATGTGAACCGCTACAACCCATGAAGGGTCAGGGGTTTAGTAGTTAGCAAGGAAGCACTGTTACTAGACTGATCACTCAGTAACATCTTCGAAACAATCGACATTGTCGGACAGCTTTAATATATTGATGGTAAGGCTGGATTCCCTGAACGCTTGCTCACGAGTGAGGATTTTCAAAGAACTGATGCAATTCTATCATGAACTCTAACTATATAACTTCTCCGATAAAGTTCCCTTAATGGAACAAAGAACTTTGATTTTTTCTGTAACTACTTTTACTACTTTATCTAGCGGGTACCCTGTCCCAAAAATCTATTTTATAGTTAGAGCTAAATATCGAAGGCTCCCTTAGTGATCTCAGTGGTATTGGCCAGAAATATTTTTTTAAATACATTAGCATTAATTATTACACGAAACTTTAGGAAGAATTTTATATTAATTATGATCGGAAAAGTTACAAAAAAAGTTTATCTAACTTTTTTGTAGAGGAGCAGGGAATAGAAGTTTCTCCATCCAATTCGATTTGTCCAACGTTACTAAGTTTTTGCTAAGAACTTTCTTCAAGTTCTTTTTTCTTTGTTCGTTTATACCTGTACCGCTGCCCTGCCATAAGGGAGAAGTATGTGTGAAAGAAATTGGTAACTTCTCCTGGCGTATATAAATCAATATTTCAACCTGTAGAAGTTCTTATTAAGCTAGCTTAACTTGTTTTTATTAGTTGCTTGAATATCTGCTAGTTGGAAAAACTCGTGATAGGACTGAGAGTAACTCATATTATAGGAAAAAATATATCAAAAGTTTTCTTTTTTGGGCACTACATTTATAAACTTTTTAAAATCTTAATATAATATTTAAGGTCTTTTGAAAAAGCATTTGTGGTACAGAACGCAGCCATCCTTAGGTATAAAGGATTTTTATAAATTAGTTTTGAAAGTAACATTAACTATATTTGATTTATAAATTACTAAAAATTTAATTTTTATATAATAAAAATGCTGCAACGTTTCTCACAAACACATAATTCCCTTGAAAAACTATACAATTTTCAGGAATTATGTTGTCTGGTACATAGATCACTTATATCTTGAAAATCTTACTTGGTTTCACAATTTTGCCGACGATAAGCTGGTTTGATTACAAACAAAGGCTATCTAGAGTTTATTTAGTAACTCTTAAAAAATAATTAAATTTTAATTTTAATTTTCACACCACTTCAAAACTTTTAGGTGAATATTTTTTTGTCACGTAAATTATCTATGTATTTTTTGTAATTGTTTCCATCCTTCCATTGATATATTAAAAAACCTTTCATAATGTTTTTTTTTTTAATTTTTATTTCGTTTCATTATTTCTATTCCTTTACTCCTAAGCCAAGTCAATGGAGAAAAATGTTTGACCTATGTAAAATATGGTAATATCTGAATTTATTTATATACTTTTATTACATTGTAAATGACATTTTTCCATAATTTTCCAATTTATCTACGCTTTAAAACATATCTTATAATATTATTTGTATGCATTATTCCTTAATGTTTAAAAAAAAATTAACATTATTACAAAAAAAACAAACAATTTTTTAGGATATATTTCTTAAGCAAAATCTATAATTTGTTACATTTCTTAACAAAACCTGATAGTTTTTGTAAATTTAATTATGATATAGAGAAAACTTTGTCTTGGGTGCAAGTGAAGTCCAAGCTCAACAAGAAACGAACAAAAGTTTTTTTGAAAATCTATTTTATAAAATACCTATTTGTAATTTAGTTATACCAAGGCTCTTTCTTTTGATAAATAAATCAATTGGTTCCTCATTTATAGAAGACTAATTGCAATTATTTTAATTTATGACCAAAAAAATATTAACAATGTACAATGTAGCTGTTTTCATATTCAAAATGTCTTGTTCACTAAGATCAAAGAATCTAAAGAATATGACATACCGTTTGTTCTGGTACAGCTACCATAGTGACTGGACGAAAGAGTGTAAATACATTTATAAAGAAGTGGCCCTGGGTAGCAGCTTTAATAATGGCCTACACGAGAAAATAACAGGCAGAAGTGGAAGCGTTACAGTGTTACAAATGGTTCGTGGGGAGTTTATTGCTAAACCCTTTGGAGATGAGTTAGGCTTCAGGCTAAATTGGATTTTTCTAACGCTTTTCAGAACAAATTGGACGGAATATCTCAAATTACACACCTGCTGAAGGCATTGAAAGCAGTTCGCAAACGATAGTAGGAGCCCTACTTGATTTCTTTTAGAATTAAAAAAAGCAATAGCTTCTAATTAGTTGGAAAATTTAACTGAATAATTAAGGCATATTTATTAGGACTGCGCATTTTATGGAGGTATAATCAAAGATAGAAAATAGAGTAGATGAATGGGTAAGAAAATTCCCTCCAGCGGAGCGAAGAAGATTTATTTTCATCAGTCTGGACTCGGGACTTTTATTTCCACTTTATAGGGTTTGAATTGAAACCTGATTGTTGAGCTATAATTTAACACCTTTACCTTATTGTACAATTGTACGTCAATGAAAATTAATTGCTGAGCAAATACTAATCCTTTCATCATTCATAAATGTAGTTAGAAAGCTAATTTTTAGTTAAATTATTATTGAAAATTATTTAACACAAATTATAATGGAGGATATCATATAATTATCAAGTAGATAAGTTAAATTTTTATTGAAAATGTAGATTTATTATATCTATTTGACAAATTAAGTTTTGAAATAATCTGAATAATTTTTTTGAAATAGAATTTAATTCGTCAGAAAAACCTTTACGTTTCAAAAATAGATGTATTAAATGCCAAATGGAACCTCGAAATAGTCGAGTTACCTTTCAGATTTGTATAAATAGTCAAAAATTCAATAAACTCATTTTAATGCCTGAAAACACTTAGTACGTTTAGGAACATAAATGATAGTCAAATTCTTAAATAAGATTGTAAACAATTGGTATACTCAACCCAAGAAATTTTCCATTTAAAAATTTCCATTATCGCTTTTCCATTTATTTTTTTTTGTTTTAAAGATATATTGGAATCATCAATAAATATCTAAAACAAGATGATCATGATTAATATTTAATTAACTTTTAAATGAGTCATGTTTAGAATCAAATAATATGAATTATCATCCTCAATATCTTGTAATTATGATCAGACATTGACCAATTATATGACAGAAAAATCTATCATTTTGCCTTTTTATATAAAGGATTTATATGTGTAACTTTTTTCTTGACTGTTAATAATATATAATTTTGTTGATCTTGAAAATCAGTCAGTAATACAAGACGACGTTTCCCAACGGCGAAGCTTTGTCAATTGAAAACTTATATAAATTTTACGGGCCCTTTTTCTCATTTTCTTTCATACATTTTTAAAAATTGTTGTTTTGTACTATTCATACAAAAAACAAAAAGAAATTTACAAAAATAATGAAAAAGTTAATCAAAATTTTTTTTTTCGTCTACTTCATTTATTTATTTATTTTAAATCATCCTTATCTTCCACTCTAATTAAATTGTCTCCTCTGTGTCTACATTTTTTTAATATAATATTTAGCATCAAACATTACCAATATCAATAACAAGATGGATAAACACAATTGTGATGTTCATCTCATTCGGTTACATGACATGGACCCACCGCCTAGTGACATGAATAGTAGGAGGGTCGGGTGTATCTGAAACTTGATCTGCCCGCAATAGAAGATATTTTCCTTGAAATGTATGTGATTTTATGCCTGACATCACATGTCATACCTAATAATAGATGTTACTGGCCTAACCGTTACGGGGAACCTTGTCACATACATTTCTCTTATTCATATCCTCCTTTTTATTTAAATTGTGTTATCTCTGTTCATTTTTCCCAAAACTAAAAAAAAAAAATTAAAATTTATTTTTCCTTCAATAATAGTATAGTAGCTGGTGGTCATTAAAGTAATTTTAGATTGTTAAAGATTCATCAGTTGTTGAAACATTAACACTATCAAATATTATAATCAAGTTTAACAATGAAACCATTTCTTAAAATTGCACCATATTGAATGGTATATTTTTCTGAATAATTTATTACCAGTCTTTAATTTGGCTGAAATTTAGATACTGAAAACAGCGAGGAGGTTTTTTAAGTAAATGCTGCTTAATATTTTATTCATATAAATAATTTTCTGCTTGAAATATAATATGTAATACAGCGGACTGATTATTATAAGAGTTTTGTCGCATAACAGCGACTTATTACACAGATTTCGTTGTACAAGTTTGCTGGAGACTGAATATTACAAATTTTTCCTCGCTTAACAGGAAACTGGTTTTTACAAAAAAATGATCGCATAAAAGACGAACTGATTACTTCAATTATTGTGGTAACAGCAGAGACTGATTATGAAAAAAATGTATTGTATATTTGGAAACCGTTCTGTATCGTGAATTGAAATCGTGCACTCCATAATAGGAGTGTGTATGATGGATTCCAGTTATATGAGATCGTAAAGTAGCAAAACTTGGAATAATAGTTTAAAAAAAAATCTTGCTGTGTGTTGGAGAAATGTATTGTAGCCAACTGAACTTATTTTGAATAAAAATATCAACGTCAAAGTTTGTTTTTCTTTCATTTCCTTCATAACCCAGGAGCTGGCATTTCATGTCTTCCCACGCGATTAATCCTAACATTTCTTGCAGAGTAATGAGATATAAATTTTTTAACTTTTTTTTTTCTTATTTCTCCAATGCTTACCTCTTGAAAATTATAGCTTCGTTATTTAATGAATCAATTGCTTGTCGATAAAGTAATTTCTTCCATTGTCGTTAGAACAATAAATAAATTCTTTACCTTGCTTGAGACGCATTTTTTTCCGCCCGGAAAAATTTCTCTCTACTAATTTGTTCTTTGAATTTCATTTAAAGTTAAATATGTTCAAAGGAAGAGAGAAGGAAAATGAACAATATATTTATAAATTCAAATTATGCAGTAACATTTTCTTCATTCTTATTGTCTTTGACTTCTGCCTTGTTTTTAAAAGTAATATTAAATTTTTATATATAACATTATGTCAGTTTCTTTTTAGGTCAATGTTAACTCATTAATCAGTATAAGTAACCCTTCACTTTACAAAGCTCTTAAAAAACATTTTTTTTTTTTTTTGAACAGATATTTCTTAAATTTAGTTTTATTTCACAGTTTTGTCTGTGATAAAAAAAATTACTCCCATTTTCAAACGTTATACTACCAACTATAATCTCTTTATTTAATAAATTTAAAATTTAATAAAATAACATTTACTAAATGATTATAAGAATCTAATATCAAACCCCTTGCTAAACACGTTAAGTTAATTGCATCAATCTTGATCTTGAATTTGAATATCTTCTAGAATAACTTATTAGGTTCAAACCATGAAGAAATTTTTTTGTTACATTCGAAACTTTTATTATTGTTTTTTAAAGGTATTTCTAATATTTTAAAACATTGATTTTGTTCTATTTCAGATTTATAATTTGTTAAAAAGTTAGTTTGTCTGTTTAATTAATATATACAAATTTTAAAGAAGTAATTTTCACTATTATTAACTAAACTATTACATTTTATATATTATTTTCACTTTCTTGAGACGGGTTCTTATTATTTAAATAAAATAAATTTTATCCAATTTAAGTCTCAAAACAATCTATATTTCTTGATAACTCCAACATTTCGGCCAATGTGGCCATCCTCAAGAATTATCTGTCACAAAACACCTTTTATTATATTTTTATTTATTTATTTTTAATAATTTTAACAAAAAATAATCGTATTAATAAAATATCATATCTTAAATACAATTTTAAATCTACATCAATTTAAAAAATTTACAAATATTATTGTGATAAATAATAGTGTAAATTGACTGTGATTAAAAGTTTTACTATTAATGTGAAGAATTGACAAAATAGGTAATTCTCCACAAGCTAAAGATAGCCTATTATTAATTTTTTTTAAAGTATGATATTCATTGTGATAAACACTTTCATAGCTAATAGAATCTTTTAATTTTTTTCAGTAAAGTTTTCATATTGTATCCTGTTTTCACTTCCATCGGGAAAAAATTTTTCTTTTTTTTTTCGAAAATGTCAGTTTAAAATTTTCGTTTGTGATAATTTGGAACATAGTTCAGGATGCGATGTCCCCACAGGAGATGTGTTGTGGTGGTGGGATAAACTTTTCTCATCAGCATCGCGGTCTATACCACGGAATGTGAAGATTTCACTAAAACGCGGATACCAAAGATTCATTATAAGATTATATCCAGTGAATAAACAATTTCGAGAATCATAAAAACAATAACATAGTTTATTTATCCAGACCACTCCCCTCTAAATTTCGTTATGATAGTAACCGATAGTATATGACTGATTATGACAGTTATCCTTTTCATTAATTACTGTTTCCATATATTAATTCATATGAAATTTATGCATTCTTTTTATTTCCTTTTAATTTGTCTACTACGTTTCGGGCTCTTTTACTAAAACCTTTTTTTATTGTAATTCTAATACAATACATTACAATAATACTTCGTTCTACTTATGCTTCAAGTTTAGGTGCATGGAAACTCTTCTTGGTTTAACCATATATGGATATGGTTACATAGCTGTAGTGTCACATAGCTTTTGTACTGTGTCCTACTTTGAAGGAAGATATTTATTGTGATATGGCACAGTACAAGGCTATGCTATAACGCAGATAGTTAAAGTAAGAAATGTTTCCTAGTTAAGAAAAATTTGAACATTTATTTATTCAATTATTTCCACCTTTTGTGCTCACTGGTGTGTAGCAGCAGTTAGATGTTACATATATATCCTTAATATGGAACTACAACTAATAAATCAATTTACAATTTTTATAACTTGTAAATTGATTTATTAGGTATATTATTTAATACAAATAATATTAGAAAAAATTAAAACATAATATAATTATATTATATTAAAGGTCAAATATAATTATTTGTCTAACTGACAAGGGAACTAAAGAAAAGGTATTGAGATCCTATTATGATGGAGAAAAGGACGTTGAACGTAGAAGACAACTAAAAAGGAAATATAAAAAATAAAAAAGAACTAACATTCTTAGAAAATAATCCATCATTAATGAATAAAGTTTATATATAATTTTTCAATTAATACTAAGGGAATGGGTATTGAATAGTAATTTATTTGTACTATTTTTATTACATTACAAATGTTTTATTAATCATTGCTATTTATTCTTCAGAAAAGGCCTTTAGTATTTTTTTTATACATCACTTCTTATCGCAGACTGAATCCCCTCTCCAAAAACAGGAAGTATTAGTTGCCTAATGGGAAGGATATCTCTATCTCGCTCTGGCAGACGCTGGTCCATTTGCACAAGCTTTCTCGTGTCAACCCTTCTGGCACTCATCTCATTGTTTCCCTTCTTCCTTGTATTTTTTTTTGTTTTTTTTTATTATTTTGTTTTCAGAAAATGGAAAGGCTAAAAAAAACAAAAGACAAAACAAATAAAATTGAGAAATACTTTCTTCGCTTAGTTTTAAATATATTTTATAACTACTCGGCTTGTTTTTAGAATAAAAAATGAAGTTTTTACAATTTCCTTCACAATTGCTTTATTTTTTTTTTTACAAAATCTAATTTAGTTTTAAAAATATACTTTATGATTTCTTTTTAGTTTTACTTATCTATACATGGAAACAATAGTGCTATCGTATTCGACGATAAGACATGATATGAGGTCCCGTGATTTAGAATAACCAAGGTTCACAAACTTGTCCAGTATTTGAACAACCTAGCTCAAAAATGATTAATCGTATGAAACTGAAAGTACATACTTAAGGCGAATATATATGTCTGGGATGTTTTTGATAAAATCGATTGCCCGCAAGATCTATTGAATCGATTTTTCATATGTTTTTTGAAAATTTTAAAATTTTTAAACTCTTTAAACAGAATATCCGTGTTCACAGACACGGTTTCCTTATATCATATTTCTTCAATGTCTATAAATTTAAATATTATAAAATTCTCAGATATTTCGAAGTTTAACGAAACTTTAAGCGATTTGTTTGCGTTTTTTCCAATGTCCATCTTTCAAAAATATTCTGATATTGAATACATTTATTGTCTCGTGGTTTCAATGGTGAATAAAAACACATTTTGCTTAAAGCTTTTATTTATTTATGCTACTTAATTTGTGAATTATCAACAATAATTATTGTTTGTGAGTTTGATGAAAATGCTAGTTTCAGAAAGTGGAGCACTAATATAATATACTTTTACAGTGTACTTATCACACTAAGGTATATCACTATAACGTAGTGAGTCCTTATTATTTTAATCGATTTTTGTTGTTATATGATAATATTTATGGATCTGCTAAGAAGTAGAGAAAACCGTTGAATCGTCATAGAAAAATAAGTCTACAATGCCTTTACAAAACTTTGCTTATGATATAGCGTACACAGTACTATGGAATATTATTTTACTAAACTGGTAGGAATAAACATTTTATTTTCACGAACGGAAATACTAATTTTCAGAAGAATTTTCGATGCCTTAAATTTAAATGACCAACTCTGGTTTTAGAAGACCATTTGGGGCTCTCCCAGTATCTATAAAGTTAAGTACTTCATAGCAGATCATTTAATGAGTAGATTTTTTTTTAATTCCATTAAACCACATAATTTTTGGAATGTTACATGTTGCATATTTATCTGATTGGTATTGTCTTGGTGGTGAGCAAAGAAGCCCTATAAGACCATTTTTGCCTTACAGGTTCTGAAAGTGATAATAACACAATACTCATTTTTATTGCAATAAAACACTTATTTTCAGTATTTGAATCTAAGTTTAAATCTGAAAATCCAATTATTGAATTGAAATCTATTATCCTAAAATGCAATGAGAAATGACTATTCCTGTTTGGAGATAAAAATTAATAGGAAAAACATATACTTCAAATTAGTCAGGTAAGTAATGGACAAACAATCAAAGGGACAGCAAAATATGATAAGCCTGGAATGAAATCATTTATATGTATACATAAGTAAATACTGGTTAATCAAATATAATAATAATCTCATCGGAATTATGGCTGACTAGATGGTAGGAGAACTCAAATAAATGATCCAGAATGGTTTATTATTTCATATCTGAAAAGCGAATCTAGAATGGAAGAAGTATCTAAATGAAATTCATAATACTAGGTAATAAAATGTGTTTTATCAACCTTAATTAATCTCGAACCACCTAATTCAAAACGCATGCATGTTGCACCTGGTATTGGTTCATATGTATGCACCAAATGTTAATCAAGATATTGAATAAGATATATATGTGTAATTAACTACAAAAATATTCTCAAGGCACTGCATAATAATACAAATCAAAAAACATTCCAGACACGCTGCTGTATTAACCCACTAATGGGTATTTTAAAACTCTTAGAAATCTTAATTTATTGGGGAGAAAAGCATCTAAAGTGGATTGGAATGATTGGGCCCGGAGCAGAAATCTAAAGAAAAAATGGCAGGGCGTAAGGGTCAGGAAGGACGTTGGAGGAAATTGGCTATAGGGGGACAAAAGTCGGAGCCCCCGTCGGACAAAGTTACTACTTGCCCGGAATTAAGTTGGGAGGGGGCTTGAATATCAAAAGACCGCGAGGAGCAAAGACTTATGGATTTATCTTACCCCTGCGCTTCGGAAGGACTCTACTTCTTTGAACCTTAATTTACAAAAGAGCTCCGTTTACACCGAGATAAAAAAAACTAGAGTGAGAAAATATTTTCTTTCAGCACTTAATTATAAGGCGCTTCAACTATCGCTGATAAAGACGTAACTGCTTTCACATCATTATTAGTAATTGCGGATAAGCATGCTAAAGAAAAAAATGCTGTAATCTGCCCTGCAGATAAATTTAAATAAATCTACTTGAATCTTCCTTTTTGTTTAGTGATTTTGTCATCTGGGACATTTTTCTTCGGCTGTTCACTGGAAAAATAAATTATTTTAATTAGTTCAGAATGATTCATATCGCTAATTGTCAAGGCCACCTTGAAATGTGGTTATCAGAGTGAGGTAGGAACAAAGGAGCATGCATTTTAGTTTATTCACTAAAAAGCACCTAATTTTTAACAATTTTTAAACTAATAGCTGTTTCGTGGCAGAAACTGGATGTATTATCCATTGAACCGTATATTTTTGTCGGTTTCTTGTAGGAATATATTTCTAAATCAAAGGCTAGATACCACAGACCCCCCCCCACAATGATATTCTAGATGGAATTGAGTATACTCAGTATTGGCTATATTTCATAAATATATTTTGTAAACCAAACTACTTAGATCTAGCTTTAGGTGGCTAGCATGAATGAAGTTTTATAGCTTAAAATAACCGGGTTTATTACACATATTCACAATTTTTTTCTTCAAAGCCCCATGGATCCGTAGGGTTGATATCAAGATGAAAATGTGTTGAAGGTAGTAATACATCTTAAGAGAGAGCTGGGGAAATTTGGTCATTTGGATGGGGGTACTCGTATTTTGTTTCAGTCAGTTAGTGATGGGGCTCACCAGGTTTGTGGATTCAAATTATTGAGTTGCTTGTAATCAGTCGAGTCTGAGTCTGTTTGTGTGTACGCCATCTTTGTGGCCGTCCTGTCAGTGTCAGTGTCCTAAATAATGGGTTCGTACGGTACTGAAGGCTGTCAAAACATTTTATGTGTCTCCTTGATATAAATTCTGTCACAGTCGGTAGTTCAAATGTCGTATGTATGAGATCCGTCTTTGCTCTTTGAAGTGATGTGTGTCTCACTGTACGCCTCAGTGTACCGCTCTGAAACTGTTGGAGCCCCTTGGCTGTTGAAGGTGCAATGTTGGTCCGCATAGGTTCTCCTTAGAGTAGGGCTGGCCTCACCTCACTTTTGTAGGTTATTAATTTGAGACGGAGAGAAAGATTAGGAGAAGTTAGCAGGTGATCAAGCCTGTGAGACTTGGTCCTGATCTGCTTGATCTTCTAATTACATTGGCGAGCTTGCGTCAGGTGTTTGTCAAGGGTGAAACCCAAATATACTATGCTGTCTGCTGGTCTATTTTCGTACCTTGCAAACTTATAGACTTTAGGGAGAGAACGCTTGTTCTTCTGAAAGGCCATATTTACAAATAAGACATATTTCAATTTATACGAGAGCTTACGAACAAAAACATATTCTTTATGAAATAAAATTGATAAATATAGTAATAGGGAAAACTGGGGATACTTTGTCATGTAAGACTTTACTATGAATTTGATAGTAACTCAAAATTACAGTAAAGTACTCTTATTATTAAGACTTATCTGGGTGTGTTGGCTGGTTTCTTGCAGTCTGATCAGCTGTTGAGAACACAGTGGTCTTCCGTTCTCTCTCTGAATTGGCCTAGGTGGTCCTACACTTCCGATATCTTCTGGTCGACTAACCTATCTCTTGTCAGTACTCTTCTCTCTCTGCGAATTCCATCATAGGTTTCGAGACCCTTTCATAGGTCTTCCGCCGTTCTTCTAGCCAGTTTCTTTCACCCCTTTGCTCTTTTATGTATCCTTTAAGCCATCTCATTGGGCCTTCCTCTTCGGGGGAGGATTTCCGGAGTTTCCTCAGGTGTTGGTGTTCAATTCCTTCGCCGTTTAGAATTCTTCGATCTCTTCTGTTTATGGCTTCTTACTTTTATTGGTCCCAGAGCTAATTATAGGAAGGTCTGCTACCGCTTTTCGATGCTGGAGTACCTAAGGTATCTACCCTGCACCTCAACTTGTCGGGTCGTGCAGTGGCTGGCTTGAGGATTATTTTTAGGTATCTTATTCTAAAAGTAACTACACGCTTAAATTGTCATCAATGAACTATTAATGTAACGTATATTAAATATACATACTAAATTCATTTTTAACCCAGTGTTCTGCATGCACAAAAATATATTGAAAAAATAAATTAATAAGTGTAAAGACCAAACGAATGGTAGTTCCTTAAAATATAGACACTTTGCTACAAACTAATGGGGTGGAAATATATTAAAAGCCTGATAAACCCCTTGCCATGTTAAAAAACAGTAATATCAAATGGTTTGTCTAATGTGGTTACTAAAACGAAATTGTTATCTTCTGCAAAAAACTACCTACTGTTACAAAGAAAATTGCAGTTTTGTCTATTTTACATATACTTTTGGTCCCAACTTCTGTTGTACTGCCTATTTATTTTTTTTTTAGGTTATAAACATGGCAATGATGTTGCATTAATCTCTAAATAACTTTTTGTATGTTAAATAGCCTCGTTCGTTACCGAATCGTTATATCGTTAGGTTGAGGAAGATTTTATGTTTTGTTGTATCCTTCAAATCAAGCAGTCACCCGTTTCCATTTTCGCTTGAGCAGTGATTAAAGCAGAAGCTATCAGAGCGGAATCGGAGGCTTTTTAGACCTGAAATTAACCGTGGCTTTTTATTAATTGGTCGATAATGGAAGTATTGCTGATTGAACTGTAATTAAAACGGCATTACCCCCTTCATTTAATCTTATATTGACGCGTCCTTTTGGATTGTTCACTGCTAAGTGGACGGCGATGAAAAGGTTAACGATCCTCAAGCTAA
Source organism: Halyomorpha halys (assembly GCF_000696795.3). Lineage (NCBI taxonomy): Eukaryota > Metazoa > Arthropoda > Insecta > Hemiptera > Pentatomidae > Halyomorpha > Halyomorpha halys. The sequence continues at coordinate 425,069 of NW_027107855.1, read as the reverse complement.
TTAATGATTTAATGCAGCTAGATTATTGCCATATCACTTTTCTCTCTTATTTCACGAATAAATGTGTGGACGAAACATTCCTATGTTATTTTCAAGGATTATATATTGTCGATGTTGAACAAATCTAAGAGCTAATGCTAATTCTAATTCTCAATTCAATTACTCATAATTATAGATTTGGAAGACTATAGTAAAAAAATAAGATCTTAATTTTTTTTTTAATTAAGTTACTGAAGGATAAAAACGATAGAGGAAAGCACTGTATTCCTTTGAGGTCAAAAATGAAAAAAAAAAGTTCTATGCCTTTTAAAAATGGATTTGAAAGATACCTAAATGGGGAATAAAAGGCTCTGTTTATGCCTGAGCCAGGAAACAGGCGTATGTCCACATATTAATTAATTATCTACAGCTTAAACAAGGAAATGATGAATCACTCATTTAAGAATAAAAACTGCATTTCTAATGAATTTCGTTTCTCTTATTTTAATTTGGACACTACCTTTTTCCCCACAGTCTTCAATTTATTTTAGTTATTTATTAATGTATTGTACATCAAATAGATATATATCGACATAAGTAAAGATTGCAGGGATCTTTACCAAAAATGAGTTTTAGAGTATCATTAGAAAACGTTGTCATAATATTAGCAATACAAAGTAATTTTCTTATTATGTAACTTTTTCAAAAATAATAGATACGGACAATTACCTTTGAAAAGGGTGTCAAGCAAGGGAACAGCTTAAGCCCCTTCTCTTTATAGCATTTATTGACAAAAATCTCTATATCTAAATGATAAGAAGTCTATGGACAATTGTAGACATCTCATTCTTATACGAGAAAGGGGTTTATATTTATAGATGAAATAGCACTAGTAGTAGAACATTAAAATAACCTAAAAAAATCTATAGGCCACCTACTGTTACACAGGAAATTGTCATTACTCAGTAACTGCTTGTTGCAGAATTACTTATTGCAGAATAATCGCAGTAGGATCGAGGTAGAAATTAGTTTGAAGGGAGGTGGAACTGAAAGGAACAAACAACGAAGTAAGGTTCATTTTGAAATCGAAAAAATATTAAATATTACCTGATTAAGGAGTGGTCATGGGGTGGGTCAATTCCGATCAATATAATTTTATCCTTATAAGCAGAAACACATAGATCAGCTGAAAATAGTCAGTTAAATTTTCAACCAAATCAGTAAAACAATAATTTTTCCAGTCGTAACTCAATTGAGTGAAGTATTGGACAGCCGTAGAGTAGTTTTTCTCAAGAATATCCATATAGATGATTTTCCTCAAAAGAATTGGTAAGAAGTCGCAGAGAGACAGTACAATTAAAAAAAAGGAAGGAATTAGTGGTAGTCTCAGCGAAAGGAAAACAGAGGAGCGACACCAGGGTGGTTAGGACATGTATTACGGAAGACCACAGTGTGGTCACCTGGAAGACCACATTGTAAATGGGCAAAACCTGATGGACGAAGACCTGTATAAGAACCCAGGCTTGCATGTCGGGAGCATCTGGATGAGTTGATTAAAACAGGAGGAAAGATGTCCCAGATGACCCGTCCCAGACCGACGCTAAGCGCAAAAAGGAAGGAGAAGAAGGAATATTATTTAATATTCTTAAACGGGTTTATTCTATTTGTCAGAGTTGTTACATATCATTCTAGTATATCAAAATTAATCATCCCTTAAAATTTTAACCAAAAACTTCTATGTAGAAAGAAGGAAACGGAATGCTTGTAAACTTGTGCCTATTTTTAAAAAAAAAAAGATAATTAGAGGTGGGAATTTTCAGTTAGTCTCACGAAACGTCGCTTGATAACTGAACTTAATGATTGATTAACATGATTGATCTATTTGACTAAAAAACATTTTTTTGGAATAAATTCGAGTTTTGGTTCCGCGTAACTTTCAAATTTATTAAAAAGTATTATCTTAGAGTATAAGACCACTTATATATTGAAGCCTTGGTATTGTCATTAATAGACCATTATCTAAAAACCTCTGGTTAGAATTTAACAAACTTTTTATCAGGTTATATTTTATAATATATATATAGTGTCTAATATTTTCAATGTTAATATTTGCTTTGTTCTTAGAAATTTGACACTTTACTATTATCACATTTTCCCACTATTTAAATTTCCTTGTTATTTGGTCATTGTAATTGTTTGAACATTTTAGTATAATTGAATTATTAGATGAATCCATGTATTCAACATGTCTAACTGCTTCTTGTTTTAATAAGTATTACGCCTTTTTTAAAAGTCATATTTACTCAACCTTAAAAAATTGGTGAAAGTCGACGGGGCTTTTCCATCTGTCGAAACTCCGATCAGCGATTAGACTGAATTGGGCTTTCTGTCATGTCCAATTTTCCGCTTGCTGTCTATCGCTGTTGAATCTAAACTTTTTAATTTTCAACAGTATTTCCTGTAAACTAGATTAAATAATCGAGTCGTGGTATTTTCTTCTACATTTTAAATGTTAGTCAAATATATTTTGATGCAATTTTCATTGTAGATTGGACGTGTTTTATTTTCCCCTGACAGTTTATAAGGTTATTGTGATATACAATTATATCTTGTAAAAATCAACTCATCAATTAGAAGACACCTATCTGATAGTAATTTTGTAGAAATAACTACAGATAGGAATATACTTTTTTTTGGGGGGGGATGAATAAGCGTTAAGAAATGATTTAGGAATATTTTAAGGGCCTTGAATTGATGAGGTATTCAACGGCGATGTTTTATGCTCCGAAGAGGTACTGAGAATTAGGATTAATCTGCAGTCTATATAGCTGGTACTTAAATTCACTGGTCCATTGGCCGACGCCTTCCCATGTTCTTTTTCTAGTCTACGTTACAACGAAATAAGAATAGCAGAATGAGAAAATATTGGTTGTTGTTCAATGTCGCTAAAATGTGAAATCTCAATGACAGTTGGTATGAATGCCCAGAGACCCCGTAGGCTAATCCTACGAGGAGTATGTACTTTCGGGTTCTGAATGATTCAATATTTCTGAATGTCAACATTAATTATGCACCTCTGTATGGTTGTGACTCCATATAATTGAAGTATTACACACGTGTGTGTGTGTGTGAAAAGTTGAGAGAAGTAGAGTCTTTTGTGCTGAAAAATATTTCACTAACAATTAACTCTTCTTTATCTTTTATCTACTATGAAAAGATAAAATGAAAAAGATAGATATTTTTTAACTAAGAGAGTTCCAATAATAGTAAATATTAAGAAATTTATTTATTCCTAATGATCGGGATAGCATTGGTTTTGGATAATATAGCAGGCCGATTAAAAAAAAAATTACAGTGATCTGCCGAAAGGGAGTGGAAAGACAAGAAAAGACATTTACAAATAATGCATCCTTTTCCTAAATGAGGAATTTCGCCAAACTTACGGAGAGAAAGGATTCACCGTGAGTGACCTCTAGTTAGAGAATTATAGCCAGAATATAAGAGCATATTCAATTCAAACTTGCTACTTTTATCGCTTATTCTATAAATATAACGAAATTTACTTATATCTTTCTTTAAGGTGACGTATGGTCATAAAGTTCACCACGCTTTCGGAGCCCACGTTTACATTGAGGTTAATAGGAACGCCCACCATTGCATTTTAAACTGAAGGCAGGCGTTGAATAGATCGAATTCCTCTTCCACGCCCTAAAATTAATCATAAGGCTAGCTTTTTTTGGCTTCACTTTTCTTACCAGCTTACCATCTTCAATACACTTCTTTATTCAAGATAAAAAAAATGTTGATCACTGATGTTAATTTATTACTTTGTAATATTGCGCATTTAGGCCAAACAAAAACAGGAATTTTCCGTTTCCATTAAGATGTATCAATCATTTGGCGATAATGTGGCGAGTACATCGTTATGATTTAGCATTTCAGTACATCTGCTACACTATAAATAGTTTAATACATTATTATATACACCCCGTAACGCCAAAAAACGCACCGCAACTGAACCCGGTGGAGTGGTACTGGCTCCCTGAGCAGTGGACCATGGCTGAGTCCACTAGAAGAAAGAGGGCGCTCTAAGAAGCAGCGGTGCACCGCACTCCGTCACGGCCTGTCGAACTACTGTATTAATATAGGCACTTTTTGCCTCCTCTTACCGCAAACCGTAATGGAATCATCTCGTCATGCTGTTCCCCTAAGCTATTGTAAATATGCCTTTGCTTCATATTTAAATTTGAATTATTATCCCTATATTTCTTACTTAATTGCAAAAATTGTATTGATCATGTTAAGCCTTAGGAAATAGTGACCTAGGATTGTAGAATATTGAACCTAAATAGATACTTCCCACTCATCGAATCAGTAGATACAGCATATTTCAGCATCAATGATATAAGTACCAGAAATTTTAGTCTAGTCATCGACAAAGCTACATCTCCTTCATCAGCTAAATAAAGGCGAGAGCGTGTAGGCAACAGCCTATTTTTTTTTTTTTAGTCACACAGCTAAAACATTACCAGAACATTCATTAGACCAAAGGGTTTGGTGCAAAACACGTTGATATGTTTCTAAGATGGGTGCTTACAGCACTCTCCACTTCTCGAATTTCACCATATTTTCTTATGGAAATGGTAGTGCGACTTTAAATCTAAAATATTTTTTTTTTTTTTTTTTTTTGCTATAACGAGAAGAACAACGGAAAGAAAGGTTTGAAAATCTTAAAACTTTTTTTGTTCAAATTTGTAAAACTGTAATATTTAATTTTAAATATTTTGGTCGAACAATAGAGTAAGAATAATAATATTTAATCCAACGTATGTTTCAAATCTATCTAGCGATTCGCAAAGAAACAGAAATTTTAGATTTCAAAGCAATACTGCAACCGCCCCTATTTTAATCTTTCAACATTTTTTATTAATTCATAAATAAATTAATATTATAGATTAAGAAAATTTCTAAAATGATATTTTCCATTAAAAAAATGAATGAGAGAAAAATGGAAATTTATATAGTGATTACCTCCTCAAGTCGAATAAAAATACTATCTTCAGTTTCATTAATGATTATTGCATGATTATAATTAACATCGTAAATGTTGCTGTGTACTTATGAACGTTAGTGTAAGATAATGGCGTACAAATCCAAGCTATCAACTTTAGAATACTGTTCATTTTTTAATAGAGTATATAATGATTTCAGAAATTTGTGTAATCTATGTCAATTTATTTATATAATAATTACAAGTTTATTTATATAATAAAAAGACTACAAGTGTTGAAGATGACCCAACAGTTTGAACGATGTTACTTTCATATCTAAAATTTCTACTTTCAATCAAACAGTTCAATAGATTTGAAAGCAGAAGATATTGGTTTCAAAATTCTTTTCTACACTGTCACTTGACCGAACTTTTTAAATTTTTTTGAAAAATGGAAGAGGTCTGCAGTTCTACTATCTCATGTCTTAAGAGACAAACGCATGTACCGTTAAGCAAGAAAATAATCGGAATTTTTATTTTAAAAATACTAAACTCTAAACTTCATAAAACTCTAATTAATTAAGTAACTCTAATAATGTTCAACAAGTTCTTCTGTGATTACTGAAAACCGAAATATCTTTCCTAGAAGTAATTTCTATTCTTTAAATAAAACCTCCTCAATTATTTTATTATAAGTTTGAAATATACATTCAATGAAGAGATGACGTACATCCAAATGGCGTATTGGAGATTCAATTAACAACCTTTATTATAAAGATCAGGAGGGTATTAAAAAAAGAAAATAGAATTCGTGAAAAAAAAAAAAAGGATTTCCTCATCGAATCCGCTAGGGAATGGAATGCCATCAACAGTAATAAAGGTCAAATCAAAACGTAATAGCTTTTTGGAGTGGAGGTTTTAATTTTCTCTGAACCAAACGATTTTCCTGATTTTTTCCCTATAAAAATAGTAAAAAGAGGAAGATTTATTGCTACTAATTCTTTTTTTTTTAGTTTTCGGAAAATATTTTTTAATATTCTTAGTTGGATGATTGATTAATCAAGTATATGATTTTCACAAAGAAAAAAATTGATATTTTCTTTTTTTAAGGAATAAAAAAAAATGTATGGGAAAAACGTTATTTTTAAAAATACCTTTTGTATTCCATTTTTTAACATTTCTTCGATGCTTTACAGGTTATCTGTTTATTTACAATATTATTATAAAAATAAAGAAGTAATAATACTGCCAGCAATAAAATAATAATAGTTCTATAAAATAATTTAAGTAATAATAATGAAGGAATATATAAAAGACAAGAAATATCATTAAAGACAGATATTTCATCAATTTTAATTAATAAAAAAAAGGTTCTACGTTTTGGCTATTACGGCATCCTCAGGAGCAAAACGTCTATGTGTTGGTACCGGAATGTGCAACTGAAATTTTCGTTTCTTATGATGTTTATTTCATCAATAAAAATTGGTGAAATATTTTTGCATTTACATTCGTCTTAAATAAAATTCTTATAGGAAGAATATACTCATTTAAATATGATTTACTTATATTTGGTTTATATGCCATAATCCGGGTTTATTATTTATACAGTATGCCAATATAAATGCCCTATACTGTACAATATTACTAGAAAAACCATTTAAGTTATGTGAATAATTTCAATTGTTGATTTTATCAACCACTACAATTTTTCAGTACTAATATTAAATTAAATTAATTTCAGTTGTTAAAAATGCACGATATTTGTCAACCGCTGCTCTCTTACCGACGTCCATTGACTTAAATCAAAGACATATTACTACAAGTGGAAGCAGTACATGTTCGGAGACCATAACGGAGAAGAGAGTTAGTAGTTTTAATCCATTTGGCTAGATAAATTTATTTGTCAGAAGCTCTGGCATTATTCATAATGATTAAAGCAAATCCGGCCGATGTTTTAAGCCCCGAAGAGATTAATGGATAAAATATTGCCTTTGAGCTTATGAAAACTTTAAATACATTAATGTCTTCTATACCTGTAGGATTTATTTTTATTTATTTACTTTGAGCAACAGAAAATTCATAATGAGGTAGAATTCAGGTATAGTAGAACCCCGCTTAATCGGCTCCCTGGATTAACTGGTGATAAAAATTAAATTTATAAATAAATTGAGCGCTGAGAAAACACTTTGATGTAATAAAACAAAATGACTAACTTTGTGGCTGCCTTTAACAATTGAAAAATAGTTTGTACACTTAAATTAAAGCAGAAACCTGAGGAAATTTATTTTTCAAGTTATTAATTTAATAAATTTAACTTTACTATATTATAATATACATATCATTTCTCGATTAGCATTTTAATTTTTACTTAACATGTAAGTTAATTTAATATTAGAGGATATTCTCTTGTTTTCTTCTGATCAACCCGCTTACCCATATATGTCTCGGTCCTAATTTTAATGGATAAGTGGGGTTCTGCTGTCAGATTATATACCAGAGAAAGTTAATAAATTTATTATATGTATGAGTTTGACCTATATTTACTGACGCCATTTTTTTACATATTGTTGACCGTAAACGCCTTTTCTAAAGATTCCAGTTCACATTATTTTTAAAGAATAGAATTGAAACATCCAAAAAATCATTAATGATGACGTAAGCAACAATTACTGACCAGTCCTAGTGATTTATCCTGACTTGAATTAAATTGGAAACCTTTCCATTGGTCGCTTGCCTTTAAACTGTTTAATTTAAAACTGTTAAATTTATATATAGTTTTTAATTATTCTATAATTAGTACTACTACGATGTTTTTTTTTTTTTAATTTTCGTTTTACTATAGAACTAAACCAAATTTATTTTTTACATAAATCACTAATGGTTTTTAGAACCTATTTTACTTTGAAACTAAATCGTCACTAAAATCGTAATGTGTTTGAGTCAATTTTATTAATCTTTTTGAAGCAATTAATGTTATCGAAAGAATTTTCTTTACGTTTAGTTATAATTTTCGACACGATGATGTCGCTTACGTTCCAAATACTCAATTTATCTCGAATAGATGCTGATATTTTTCATATTGCATTAATATTTAAGTTTTATGTTTCCCGAATCACTTAATCTTAAACAGTGCTTTCATATTTATAAAAATAAATAAATCAGTAGTGCTACGACTCATGAAAGCTCAGATATGCAGTACTTTGTAAGAAAGCACTGTTACTAGACCAACAGTTGTGCAAGGAGGTTATTCGCTCAGAATCAAGCTCGATCGCTAGACTTTTCCCCAACTAACAGTACATCTATTGTATAAATAATATATTTTGCCATAATAATAATATTTATTCCCAACGTATCTTAAGTTTAATTCTTAAAGTGTGTGAATAAAATAAGGTATATATCGAAATAGTAACGGGACGTTGAGAAGGTAAAATGTATGATCAGCTTTTGTACCATTTCCTAAGGATACAAAGATAGAAAAAAAAGCTTTAGCGACAAAATTAGGTGTAAAATTTATAAATACTTATACATTGTAATTATACAAGTCCTAGCATTGTAATAAAACCCATATTGTATACGATAAAGAAATATCTTTGGAGAAATATACGTAAAAGAGACGACACTAATATTCTCCGCAATATTCGACACATCTGTATCTGACGAAGGACACAGGTTAGAGAAATAAGAAAGTTATGAGTTTAGGATCCGAAATAAAGCACATACAATTTTTAGATCCTTCCAGATTTTCAGATGAGAAAATTTCTGTTGGAGGTGACTGAAGAAAGAATTGGAAAGAATGTCATAGGAATAGCAAACTGTTTCTATATAGTGAATAACTTGAATAAGGTAATTTAGTTTTTGTTGTTCATGGTACAGCGTACAATCTTTACAAGAACTTAGTTTTGTAATAGCTTGGTCGTTAATACCAGTATGTTTAATATTCAAAAATAGGTTTTTTTTTAAAATATTGTGACTGGTTTTACAATGTTTCCTTTTATAAATAATATATAAATAGTATAAAGTAACAGGTAATAATACGTAGAAATATAAAATTTAGTGCACCTATTATCTTCGTATTCGTTGCGGTAATTGTAAATTTCATCTTCGTTTAAATAACGGAAGGAAATCAAGTTTTTCATTCTATTGAAGAAGAATATCAAAGCATTATTTTGGTTTCCGCTGTTACCACCTGAAAAATAAACATATTAAAACGTACGGATGAATAAAGAACAAACGCCGAGAGAGGCAAAAATCAAATGTTTATTCAAAGGTTTATCTGTGAACGTTTATCCTCTCCATTTCATCAGATCCGTACCAAAATCTATTTACTTTAATGTATAACCTCAAGTCAGTAATCTCAAGGAGAGCTTGAGACGTTTTTAGTTGCTAGGGAATTCTGCATGATACCTCGTGTACATTAATGCCTCATTAATTGTTTCACCATAAACAGTTGGAAAATTCAAGCATAGAGCATAGAGCAAAACCGTCGGTTATGCTTTGGTATAAATACTCAATTCATTGGTTGAACTTACTCGACAAAGACTTTCTCAAATGGTTCTTATTGTAGATGTTAATATGATTAAGGATCTGAATACAGTTGCTAATCTACAATCTTTAGAGAAATCCGATAGTATATTAGCTTTGTAAACATTTAAAAACGGTAGTTAAAATCTCATTCTTTAGTTGCATAAGATTGTTGGATTTAAAATATTGTTATAATTATTCATGCTAATAAATTATTCTGTGTAAAATTATATTTATGGTAGGAAATTAAATTTAAATCTCTATTAGTGTGTACATACTCTCAATTTTACTTGACTTTTTATTCAAATGGAACATAATTAAGTCTTTCTATGTCTCCTAATAAAAATTTATTAAACAAAATACCGTTCTCATCTATCTAGTTTTTGGCATCTCACGTGGTCTCTTGCTAACTACACTGCCATTCCTTTTTGTTTAGAGGTGGCCTGATGGAATGCTTCGAGTCCCGTCCACCTTAACTTACTTCCCTTCATATTATGAGATATTGACTGACCATTTTCTGTAAGCTGTTCATTGTTAGTTCTTCTCCTCCTAGGGAATGGCTCTGATCCCAGATCGCTCCTGTAATTGTACAGAATACTTTCCGTTACAATCTCTCGGCTCTGCCTTCCAGGGTGCCAGTTAGCGCCTAGGTCTCGCAGCCGTATACAGAGCTAACTTTATGGTGTTGAACACCTTTAGCTTCAGATTTTTCGGGATTTCAGTATTCTTAACAAAGAGAAGAAGGCTATGTGTCCGCTTGTTATGCTCATCTGCCTCTGTCCGTTGATCGTTTGTTTGGTTATATTTTAGGTGGTGCGTAGGTATTTGAAACCGTCTAATTTCGGAAGCGATTTACTGTTCACGCAGACCATGTCGTTAGATTAGATTATTTGGTTTACAATCATGTACTTTGTTTTATATTCATTTACTTGAAAGCCCATTTTCCATAGCGAAGTAGGGTGTTTCCATGACACCTTCGTTAGTTCCTAGGATCGCAATATCGTTTGCGGACGCTAGGATTTTGTTTTATGCATGGACTCCAATATTTTCGCATGATGTTCTTCTTATCATTGTCCCAAGGTCTAAGTTGAAATTCATTGGTGAGATCATTGAAATACGGTCAGTTATTAAACAGTTATTTTTGTATTAAATCCGGCTAATTATTAATCGAAAACATTAACATCAGTTATCATCACCGTAATGTGATATCAATTCACTTCGTTCTGTTATGAATCAGTAATAGGTTACTGATGATTTGAAAGTGACTAAAATATTAAAGTACTCCATTATTTCCTTACACGAAGGAACATGTTTGACTACGATGTGTGACAATGTATCAACTCCTCCGTAATATCTCTCACTTGAATGTTAAATTATATTTCTTTATAAATTTATTCATCGATTTTACTAATTATTGAAACTTATTATACCCTTTATTTCAATCGTTATTCTGATTCAGCATAATTTTTCTTGCTGTAAAGTAGTCTCATAAGCATTTTAGGTTAGCATTGTAAAATGAATTACTTTTATTTGTTTGAGTATTTTTAACTTTCTCTGGTAGTGAGAGTCGAAGAAATCTCTATTTATCGAACCCGATCCTTACCTCTTCCGAGTAAGACGTCTCATCTGTATTAATGCAATTCCCCTTTCTTTCCCCAGGATCTGCACACAATCCTGGTAAGTAACCGTAGTTTCTACTCCTTGTCTCTTGTCTAATACTTCTTCAGTATGTATCCTTCTTTTTATTATTATTCTTTTTTATTTTAGCTATTATTTTTTTTAAGTGGATTATAAAAAATTAACCTACTATGGACTAATTCCGTTAGAGATGCCTAAGACTCGATGACAAACTGTAAGTCAACATGATCCTGGTATCCAATCCCTGCCCTGGACACACTTGTACTCTATTTTTGTATTATACAAACGAACCACGTGTCACCTTGATGCAGGAATGACTATTCTTGTCTGAAAATTCTCTACAACTCAACCACTGAGCTTTTAAAAAATGTATACAATATTGAAATGTATACAATAATCATGATACTAGTATAATGATGAGGAATGAAAAAGGAAAAAAATAATAAGTAGATTTAAGAAAAAAGAGTTACAACCGACATACGTTCCATGGTTTTAATTTACATCTTGAATTCTGTCGACATTACACAATTATTTTTAATCATCCATTTGATATTAAAAATTCAGGGGCACTATAAATAATTATCTTAATTTTCGCATTACAAAACATTACATGAAATGATTTGGCATGTACATTTTTGGTTTCAACTCAGTAAATAAAATTCCGTTCAACTAAAATTACCAATATATATTTTGCGTTTTATCCAACTTCAAACTATCCCTAGGCTTCTCTAAAAGTTTTATATAAATAGTCCAAGAGGAAAATATATAAATTCTTTTATTAATCAATGTTAAATATAAGGGACTTACAAAGATCTCAAAGGATATTCTTAAGGGATTTCAAAATAAATGACATTAAATTAATAATTATTTTCATATTCAAAATATTGTTTCTTGTTACAATATAACTTAAATGATTCTATAGATATTTAGGAGAGTTGAAAATTCAAGAAAGTAATAGTTTGATTTCTGCCTCATTGTTAGCATAGGATTGAAAACATCTTGATGCATATCTTAAATTAACAATATAGAAAAATAAGCTAAATTATCCTTTAAGAAATACCCATCTAATCAATAATGCATCTCGAGTATATTAATTCAGAAGGAAAATATTTTGAGATAGAAAAAAATAAAGTAAATGATTTCTTTATTCCAATTTTACAAATGTTATTAATTAATTACTCTTTACTATAGATCATTATTTGATAACTGATTGTACTTTAATTGATTATTAATATATCATCCGAATGTACATTTGATCTTATTATTTATATTATTATTTTCTCATAATTCTAAACAAATTGTAATAAATAATAAAGATTTACTCTTTTTTTAATATTAAAACAATAAGTGATCCAGGAAAGGCATTTGATTTGTAACTTTATTATTTATTTATTTTAAAGTAAAAAAACCTTTAACCCTTCCCACGTCTTTTTTTTTTCTATATTTTAAACTGTTCGTTATCCAGTCCATACTACTTCTTTGCCGTCTTATATCCCCATCATTCCAAGAGATTCACCCCATTTATAAAATATTTTATTAATTTATGAACAAGATAATACGACAATACTATCTCGTTCATAACTCGTTAATCTTTATGTATGTTTCTTTTATATTGGACACATTACCAATTGGATTTCGGTGCGTAACTGAGTCCATTATATAAGTAAGCAACGATTTACAAGAAAATAAAGACAATTGTAACAACATTTCTTATAAATGGAAGAAATCCTCAAAATATTAACGATATAAGAAAGATGTCAAATAAGTAAGATGCATTGGATCATAGGTAATTCGTCCAAAACGTCGTCAAAAATATATAAATTAATAAAGTGAAAAGTAATAACACTGTTGAAAATAAATAATTAAATTTTATGCCCTTGGTCTAAGTTTAAATATTGAAGATGTATGGGCAATATTTTTTTGTTTAAAAAATGTGTAAAGTGTTACAAAACTTTACTGGATATAGTTTGTAACGATGAGTTTGTATTTGAATGGTATTGAATTGTATAGTGATTCATTTCAAAGTGGTATATAGGGCTGTCACGGATTTAAAACCTCCTTGGACCCATTCGTAGATAATGAATTCCTTCCCCTTGCGGAAGAATCCCTCGCAGTTATGAAAAGCCTCCATTCCTTGCGACTGTAAAAGAACTGTGGAGTCTTATTTAGGTAGCCGTTAGATAGACTACAAAGTGGGAGTGGAGTTTTGTTAGACCCGGCATTAGGAAGAACTGCTTTGCATCAGAGCCCGGGCGTATCGAATCCTGACGGTGGGGTGCCATGGGAACACAGCAGGACATCTCTCCCAACATCTAATTGCTACACACTTCACACCTAGTTCTGTCTAGCCTGTCTACACCTTATAAAACATTATATTCTTATAATGTCATTGTCGGTTGTGTATTTCTTCGGTATCAATAAAAATAATTATTCCTATGATTATTTGTCAGATTAGTTATACTCCGTAGGCTGTTTAAATGTTTTCCTCCAATGTAGAACCGGATTCCCCCACAAATGGAAACAAGGATTTCAGAAGGAATATAGTATTTATATAAATCCGAGCGCAACTTTGCGATATGTAAATCCAAACAAAGTTGTGCAAAAGCAAATAGATTATTGAATTTTGTACTGGTTTTTTACCTGTTTTGTGAGGACACTTCTTCATATTTCCGCAAGTAGTGTTTTAGGCAAGATAGAGCAAATAACTTTTTAATGAAAATCTGAAACACTAAAACCCATGAATGGGTCAAGGGTTTTGTGATTTTTAATACTATATTATTTCTTGAAAAACGGTTGTACCAGGAGGTGATTCTTTTTTTTCCACAATAAAGTGATTTTTCCTCAATTAACAGTACCGTGAGGCTGGATTGACCTCGGGGGGCTCACAGGGTCTTTGAAGTTAGTAGCATAGTGTCTTACCCACTTTGCCACTCCACTCCTCTTAAAACTGTATACAATTTATTTTTTTTATGTTGAGAATACGACAAAAAAACGAAACAACTCGATATTTTTTTTTTTGTTTTTCTCAAAAAACTTTTTTTATAGAATTTTTGGATCTCGGGCACGATGATAAACTTAAAACATAAAAAACATATATAAAAAAAAGAGCATAAATGGTTCAATATTGAATAATAGGCTATTCTAAATTATATTTTGGTCTTTACAATTAGGAAAAAGTGTGATGTCTTATTTTCCCTTGTCATTTTCATTTGGTTTTAAAGGAATTTGTTAATATAGTTTAGATGTGTAGGCCAAAAATTTGATAATTTTTTTAATTGATGATTTTTATACAAAAGTGATTAATTCTGTTTATAACAAAACAATTCTTTTTTTATAATCTTAATACTTTCTTGAGACTGATTAATATTGTTTAAATAAATACAATTTTATCCATTTTAGTCTCAAAACATTTTTTATTCTTTTATAAGTCCGACGTTTTGGCCAATTCGGCCATCTTCAAGGACAATCTATTAAAAACAGCTTTCTTTACACATATGATCTTCAACAATTTCTAATAAATAACAATATTATCATAGCTTAAAAACAATTCTGTTTACTTTATTTGAAAAGTAATTCGTATAGAGAAAGGATTAGATATGATTGTTATATTAATTGGTAATTTTGTTTTGTTAGTTCATAATGCGGAAAATATTATATCAGTTCTTAAAAAAACCTGTGAACTTTTAGGTTTATAAATATATATATATATATATATGGATGAAACAAATATATGGATATTAATAAAAATGGACATTATTTCAGTAGTAAGTAAGTAACTTTAAGTTCCTGATGTGAAAAAGAAAAATGGATTTTTGGTGGAAATATTGGCAGTTAATATTGGCCTTGTTTTTTATAGTTGAAGAATCCTTATCAGAAGGCAGGAAGAAAGCAATTGAAAGTTAACATTTATATGACCTAGTATTGTTCACGGCCGTTTTAATTTATAGGAAATACTACGTCTTGAGGTTCATATGGATACAGTTTTCTGTAGAATCTGTAGGGCAACATTCTTCCTCTTGAAAAAAAAATTTATAAGGAATCCACCGATGTTTGTTTTGGTTTGTTTTATGAGCCTTAATATTTTTTTATTTCTCTAGAAACCCAATAAATGCTCATGGTCCTGCATCTAGATAGATAATAATAATGATAAAAATAAAATATAAATAATACATGTAGTATAAATAAGATTTACTGATTCGGTAAACTGACTACAGATAGATACTCAAAAATATTTTTTTTATTATCATAATTTGAACCTTTATTTAGTTTTTTTTTTAATGAAGAGATCATATTACGTTTTATAGCGCTATCGGTCTAATCTGAACATGAAGAAATTTAACGTACTTACCTAGTTCGGATTATAAGTATTAGATAGTTATACTTATGATGAACACTTTATATATAGTTAGTTATACTTTATTAAATAGTTATGCATTATAACTTATTCATTAGAAATATATTTATATATTATTTTGGCTCCCATTTATTTACTTTGTATACCTATATATTTGTATATGTATATTTTGATAAATTTTTTCTTGACTGTTAATGAGATATATTTTGGTTGACCTTGAGAATCAGTCAACAATACAACTATATTGTTGTATACGTTTTACAACATTATTGTGTGCTTAGTTATTCCAATTGTCGATTATATTCTTATACTACTATATATGTGGGTACATAGAACATTAAACCGACTAGGATGAAATACATTTAATCAATTTAACCTGATAGAAACTTTTGTTCCTCAAGCGAATTGTAACAAAATGTTATTTATTATTTGATATTTATTTCAGTTGGTGTTCAGTGGTCTGTCTCCCTTGGGGTCCTCATGGTCATCGGAATGGATGTTTGTTCGGGAAAAGTTTGGTCGCACTCCCCCTCCTCTCTGCTACAGGATCACCGATCACTGTCCAAATCCCCGCTCCTGTTTGCAGGCAACTGTTGGAAGATTGTTCATTATCCTCTTCAAACATTCCCTCCTTTTCTCTTTTTTTTTTTTTTTTTTTTTTTCTCCTCCTTACTCTAGGGATATCAGATAAAACTTATATTTATTTCGGGCTATGAATGCAAAGTTCTCAATCAAAATTTTAAAAAGCATGTTAAATTGAGGCAAATCTTGAATAAAATAAACGAAGCTTGGTTAACTAAAAATTCTATAGTACTTGCTATTAGTTGTTCTGTCACTGAAAACATGTACATTACATTCTACGAATTTTATGGATCAAGAACTTTTAATGTTCGTGTATAATGAGAAAAATCCTTTCTAACAATTTTTCTATACCCATAATTTATGTTTAATAATATTTGCAATTTGTTAATACAAAAAAAAAATCGGACCGTGACTCTACAGCGCGCCGTACTGAATTTTATACTTCTGATTTAAAAGTATCTGTTTTCTACCGCAACTTGGACTCTTTTGGTTTAATAATTTAAGACATGTATATTTACGAGATTGATATGTTTGTTTAAAAGATATTTAAATTATCGAATAAAATAAACTAAAAAAATAAATAAAACAAAACTTTTTATTGGGTCTATGTTATCGCTTACAACAAGCAATTAGCCAATGGGTCTTAGAAGACTAAGAAGTAAGGAAAATCGTGCGAGAGGTCTCAGCAGATATTTAATTTACTTTTTTAATATAAACAAAAATCCCAACATAATAGCATATTGTATATTAATGATAGTGAAACATCAATAAACGTATTTAATTTGATGTTTTTGGGATTGATTCACGTCTTCAGAACTAAATATCATATTTATATCATATTTACAAGATTTAACATCCTGATAGTCCATGTTGCTTATTTTTTCAAGAAATTAAAAACAGAATTTAAATTACGTTATAAAATCAAAATCATTCATTATGTACAATCTTATAACTTCTTCCAGACTGGTTTTATTGATTAAATGAAATAAATTGTATCCATTTATGCCCTAATACTGTTTATAATCTTTCAAACTCCCGACGTTTTGCATCCTCAAGCATAATGTTAAATATAAATACACACCTCACATCCAACTATTAAAATATTTGTAGGCTATTTTGCCCTGATCGAATAATTTTTATTCGAATTAAATTTTTCATTTTTTGAAATTAAATTTTGAAACTTTTAATTACCAATAATCTTGAGCTATGATTACAATAATAGTGTAAGATAATTTATTATAATTCTATTATTTTAATAATAGTGTAAGATAACTTATTATAAGTCTGTTATTATGATAATAGTGTAAGATGATTTATTATAATAATAGTGTACGATAATTTTGATCACAAGTTTTAAAATTAAATAAAAAAGGAACAGATTTTTTAAACCTGAGCGGAATAGCATACAAAAAATGTTAACAGTTGGATAAGGTGTAAATTTATATTTAAGATTATCCTTGATGATTACAAGGTTGGCCGAAAGGTTGGACGTTGGACAGATAAGTGTATTCCAGACTTAAATGGATAAAGTTTCTTTTATTTAAATCATTAATATCCTTTTAATTCAACCAATTAATGTTATTATTTTGTTTTAAATTAGAACATGTTAATAATAATATGCTTTTTAAAACAAGTATTAGCAATATCTTTTTAATTAATTAAAAAATAATAAACTGGACTTGTAATCCATAATAATGTAAATATAATAACTAACTCTGAAGATGGCGATCGATTCCTGAAACCTCAAATCAAATATCTAATGTATTCTTTAAAATAAACATTTTATTATTCAGTAATTAAGAAGTAATTCAGAAATTAAATCAATAGTAGCATTGAATAATCAATATTCATTTAAATCGGCTCCCTATAAAATTGAAGAAAACTTTAATGGCACTATTTTTACGATTACTTTTTAATAACTCCCAATGAATAGGGCTAAATTAAACAACCGACAATAATTAGTAAAGATAATTTATCAAAAATGCCCATAACCTCACTTAGCAGTTATTTTTTCATTGTTTTCTTCTCTTAACTACGATCTTATTACAAGATTAGAACAATAACGATCATTAGGAGTTCAAGAAATTAATTGAAAATTACAATGGGCTGAAGCCGAAGTTTTATCCTAAGCGGGCCACGGGCCATTAATAATGATTACACCATTGACGAGCTTGTAACTCTAAGCTGGTTTAAGTAATATGAAGGATAAACAAAACGCCGGGAAGAAAATAATGAAAGGTCATACTGAACTAAAAGTCTTAAATCTTCATTAACTTCTTTTGATCTAAAAAACCGTTAAAGGGGTTCTAAGTTTTCATAATAAACATGAAAATGTATTGGTAAACTCTATTTACTGACAAAAATCATTTATCCTGCATATTATTATTATCATAATATTATAATAATAATATTAATGATAAATACCGTCTTTCTCTTTGAATTTACTGGTCTACAAAGTTCAAAACGTGATAGACCTAACAAGTATGCCTGTGCTCTTACGAATCTATGACATTTACATACTTTAAAAAATTACCATAATAACCTTGGAAAAGTTCTGGAATTAGGTATAATTCAACTTTTAGTTATTCTAAATGACAAACTTAGATTACTTTTGTTAAATAAAAAAATGATATGATTATAATTAATAATTAATTATAAGTGATTATTATTATTGATCTGCTTAAGAATTAACTGTATTGTCATCCCTTTCATTTTATGAAGTAACGGAGTAAACACTCGAAATTAAATACAATATTTCAACAAACACACACACACACGTATATATCGTTTTTTTCGTCTTCAACTACAAATTTGATAACTAAATAATCAATAAAACCTTTATTTTATTTTTTTCAAATTACTTTTATATTGCATATTATTAACATAATAAAAAAAGAAAAGTATAGACGATTAATAACATCTTCTATTTGACTTTGGTCTGACATGTTCCAAACATGAAAACCTAACAACTATAATTTCCTATTACTCGTCTATGACCTGCTAATTATCATAATATATACAGTTGTCCTAAGTAGGAAAAACCTGGCCAGAATTTTGGAGATTGATATAATGCAACTTTTGGTAACTTTAATTGATAAACTTAGTTTTTTTTCAAATGATATAGTGATTGATTTTTATTATTTGCATTAAAAATCCAATCTATTTGGCAATCGTTTAACTTAATGAAAGTAAAATGGAAAGACTTGAAATCGTATATTTCAACATCCAGTTTTTTGCATTTTAATTATCTTCTAATCAAAGTTTTTAAAAATTTTATTGAATATCAAATCAACGACGATTGGAAATTAATTTTTTTTCATTCAATCAATTTTATTTAAATCCATTTCTTAATAAAAATCAAAACAAATTAAACTGAATTTTAGTTTTTAATTTATTGATTGGTATGAAGACTGTTAAGAATATGTTCATGCTACTATTTGTTTTTCAAATGGAAAATCTGAATGTTCGTTCGTGTTTCAACAATTTTTCATTTTTAGTTATTCCATAGCCACGGTTTGTATATGCGATAGGCAAACGACATTTGTCATCGCAGTCAATATTTACCATCACTGGCAAACATTTATTTAATAGAAGTTAGAACATAAGGGATCATTTAATGCATCCGGTGTGTGGTTTAAATGATATAAACGAAGTGAGGGCATTCGCTACGCGTGGTTGGGCCGTACACCGGGTCCTTCTTAATTAACACTAATAGCGATTAATTCTGGCTCTTAGTGTTCATACAATTAGCTCCATTAATATTTGAACTTGTAAAGGATTTCATGAATGTATTGTAGTCACGATATATTTATATGTATCATGGATTATCTTGAAAGATCTTTTTTAAAGCTCCTATAATGGCTATTAGAATATATAAAATTAATAAAATATATTATCATGCCCCAGTAATCTCTTGTTGAAATTATGTCTTAATCTGGAAGACATCCTTGGAAAACTTCTCATATCCCTAATATCTAAATGTTTACACTGATTTCTAGTTTTAGCTAATTTTTCAATGTTTTTTTTTTCCAACATGGCTCTACTAGCCACTCTAAAAGTTTTCTAGGTATAATATACCTGTCATTGATACGTATTACTTGGGTGTGGAAGGGAACGATAAATATTTTTATGTAATGAAAAGTATGAATAATACAAACAATAAAAATATGAAAACTTTATTTTAATATTTGATATTTTTAAACTAAGGGCTTATGCCTAAGCGGAAAGGAGGCATAGTCAAAAAGCCAAAGAGGAGAACAGTTAGTTATTTCACCCCAATTTTTGATTAATTAAATGAAAACTATGTTCAGTAATTAGACAAAATTGATGAGTCTGCCAAGTATAGTTTGGTGGGATAAAAAATGATGCCTAAATAAAAGCGTTAAAAAAATTCATTTTTTCATTCGAATCGCGCTATAGAACTAATACAAAAGCATCTGAATAAGAAGAAATTTTCTAAAATACGAGCCTTAAAAGTGTTATTGTCGTTCAGTAGTTCCCTGGATATAGTTTTCTAAAAAGTAACATTCCATATAAAATGTCCAGATAAATCAGTAGTTACTGGATGTATTTTGGGAAATATATATCTAATAATAATAAGAATTAATGTGCTATTTAGTTGTTTATGAAGTTCACCTTTGTAAGTGTAGTAGTTTTCATAATATTCGCCAAACTAAATCCACAAGATGTTTCGAAGAAAATGTTTTATTTATGAGACACTAAATCGTTCACTAGCTGCCGAGATAAAGTTTTTTTTTTTTAAATATTTATTTCGGGAAATATGTATCTCAGAAATTATCTTAATTACAAATGTCAGCTAGGTCTCAAATTAAAACTTTTCTAATATAAAATATATGAGGTAGTATTTTTTATGATACTTGCATATGAGATTTGGCTTGAACAACTAAAACCCAATTTTTATTAGCAAATATGATGAAAACTACTACTCCTACGAAGATAAACGTAATAAACAACTTTTACTACTATAGTACATGCACATTAAACTAGCATTACTATTAGCGCAAATCTCTACCTCTGTCGATTTCTGAGATATAGTTCTATCAAAATTAATTCTTTTTTAAAACTTCCGATTTTTCGTTATTTTGTTATAACATTTTTCTTTTTAAAAAAAGTGTATCTCGGGAACTATTGAACGTAAAAAGGTCTGTTAGGAATCATATTTAAGCTAATTTACTTTACATTAAATGGTTTGCTAAATTTCTCTACCTAGTGTTATAGGTAATTTTAAAGATATGCAGCTCAGAATGAAAAAATAAGTTTTTCTTACGTTTTGGAATTCTTATCAAATGCTTATTACCACTTTATAGCAATAATAAAATTTAAATATTACCCCACATTAAAATAAAAGGAATTAATATTTTTTTTTTATTAAATAGTTTAGAAATATTATTTATATGATGAGTTAACACAGGTGAAGAATGTCACAACCATTAATAATGTTTACTTGGATATGTAGAGTTAAATATTTTTATATTAATAAGTTTATAAATAATAATGTGTTTTCTTATTTATTTAAATTTAATATTAGCTTCTTCTAATGGTTAGGATTTGTGTCGATTGGCCTTCTCTGCCAACAACATTTCGAATAGTCATGGCATAATATTTTATGTGTTATATATACAAGTGTCATTAAAAATCCAATTATAAATTGGTTTTACCTTTTTTAATACCTAAAATAATAATTTTATTAACAAGGAAATAAAATAATTGTTTTAAAACGATCTATGTTGTACGAAGTGGAGTAGCCTAAGTACGTAATATGAAGTTAGCTAATAAACACGTATACAGGGTTTCATAAAATCGGTCCAACCCTGTTGTTTGACTTAGCCTTATAAACTTAACCTTTATAAGACTAGGGTTGATTTACCCTCACTGCATCCCTATTAGACTAATCAGGAACACGGTTACAATGTTACTAGATATTTTGTTCTTGGGTACTAATGGAACATTTTAACCAAATATCAAACATGACCACAGGATTTTTTTCTCTAATATTTATAAACGCACATTTAATGAAAACATTGAAAAATATTAATTAATTAATAAGCTTTAATTTCGGTCGTTGTAGATTATCCTTGATTTTGGATTACCTCGGGTAAATATTTGATGGATACGATACTTTAATGTATCCAGCTTTAAGCTTTTCCTGATTTCCTTATATGTTCCAATTAAGTAACATTGTGTTGTTTTAATTTGTAAAAGTATATTTATCAATTATTTAGCCATGTTGGATTTTAATTGATTCGTAATTGGACCGATTGAAAAAATTTTTACAGAATATATTTAAAAAAACAATAAATACAAGTTTTGAAACTTTTAAATTCTCAAGGCGGTTACAACGAAATAATTATTTTTTTACAGCATCTGTCTGATGGTTCTACTGATTTCAATTTATGCTTCTATAATCACTTAGTTATAATTTGGTTCTGTTTACTAACTCTCCAAACAATTCTGATCGAGTGATTAACTTCCAATTAAATGTTGAGCTGAAAAAACGATGCGTGAAGTAATGGCTGGGAAAAACGTACCATCAATCAGTCGTTTCAGTTCAAACAACCAGAGTTTCAGGCCGATGGTGATCTCTTGTGACTTTTTTTTTTTTTAATTGTAGCTTTGAAAAAGAATAAACTCCCTACATGGAGCGAATTTATCTGTATTATAAGAAAATCAGGTTTATGAAAATTATTCTACAATTATTATATAATATTTGATTTATGATTGGAGAAGTTTGTCAGGGGGTGCGGTCAGCAAAGAACAACATAAATAAACAAAACCATATTTATTTATTTTATGCCGACGATTCGACCTGAGTTTCAGGTCTTCATCAGGGCTATAGAACAAAAGAGATAACAACAACATTTAGAGAAATATACAATTGAAAAGGAATTGTATACAAACAAATTTAGAATTATACAAAATATTCAGTTGAATCATAAATGATAAAAAAATAATAACTGATAATTGAATAGTAAAAAAAAATTGTTTAGTGATTGATAATCGTGGAATAAAATGGTAGTAGATTGAAAACGGTGAAAGATGAAATATAATATCACGTAGGTTAGAAGATATGTATAATGTAAGATATCCACGTACTGAAATATAAATATAAGGCTTATCTACGTATAATTTAAGGGGTCAAAAAACTCACGTCCAAGTGAATTAAAAGAACATGGATAATTGTTGACAATATTTATTAATTCAAAGTAGCTTCAGATAAAATCAGATTTACTATTTACTATGTTTGACCAAAATTGGCCTCGCTATCGACTTGTAGGCGACCACTAAAAGATCTTATACGTAAAATCTCTCGTTTAAATGCGTAGAGAGATCACTTAGTGCAACTTTATGAACCAAATTGTGAATATCCTCTGTGAGTGAGTGATTCACCTCCATAGAAGGCAGTGGGTTATCCCCCTAATATATAGTGCTCTGATCCTTCCATTCTTTTTTTGGAAATGTAAATTGATTTATTATTGCACTCTGCCTTTCCTGGACCTACGCTCCTCCTCCCTATATCCTCTCTCCTTTCGTCAGGACCTTCACCGAATACACCTATACGACTGGCTAACCCTTTACGAACGTAAGCAGTTACCTTATGGATGGAGCGGAGATTCCATCCTGCAAGGATTAACGGCATATACCCTTAATCACTTTGTCAATCCATATCCTTTTCTTCTATATAATCCGTTGAACATGCTTTATCATTATACACTATATTGGTAAAGGAGATGCAGGCGGTCCTCGTATTTATGCCGTTTCTTTCCTAAGTAGCTCAAGTCGAATTCGACTTTAATCGAGTCCTGTTCAACAAAAATTCATATTGTCTAATCCAATGAGGAAGCACATTTTACTACATTTAGCCGTGTCTTTTTGTCCTTTATTATCTTTTGAACGCTAGTTTTTAGTAAATCTTTTTTTTCCAATTCTAGATTTTGACAAACCTTAATTTTATGACCATCTTTTTCACTGCTGACATAATTCTGTCATAGTTTAGGCCATCGAATACATTTTTTTTTTTTAACTCATCTCTTTTTTTAATCAATTTAATAACTTTATGATGTTTTTAACAACTTCATTGAATAAAAAAATCATTTTTTTCATCGATGTAATAACGAATTTGCTCAGATGAAAAAAGTTTCTTTTTTTAATTGTTTAATGACGTAACTTATGAATTAATTAAATGGGGATGACGTAAAACGAGAACTACTTGAATAGTATTATGAGGCATACAACAATGAAAGGCTTCTTTTTTTTTTTTTTTTTAAATGTTTAATTTTACAGCGATTCAAAAGTATGTACATATATGTAATTTTTTGTATATACTAAATATTGCGGTCCCGTTGTATTTAAAATGGTGATCCTGTCATAATTACAACTTGTTTTCTCACATTATATTCCTGATTATCCATTGATCTTAATCACATTCATAAATTTGCAATATTGCCTGTCTGGGACAAAAACAATTATTTTCTCCTTTTTAGACCATTTTCCATTATAAAATACGTCATAAAAAATGCCGGTGAGTGCTTATAGATCAGGGGATAGTTTCTGAAAATACTGAGTTAACGAATATAACCAGCAGAGTTGTGTTAGATGTGGTAATTTCTTTAATAAGAAGAAATATACCAATTCTATAGCATACTGCGATTACTGCTATATACATAACTATATTCTCGAGTCAACTAAATATCTTCTGAGGTGCTTACCTACGCATAATGATCGATGTGAGGGTGGAAAATTAGAGGAAGGAATGTAGAGATAAATGTGAGAAGAAAGACCTTCCGAGGAATTGGAAGGTGTAAGTAACAGCTAATAAATCATAAGGACGTGAGGAATATAATAAATTTGTGAAGGATGAACAATAGACACGAAATTCTAGGAGCTATAAAAGTGATTTTACTAGCACTTCAGATAAAAATAATCTTGTCTAAGTAATTTCAGTTTCTCATAAACGAGACTTATTGCCAATAAAATAAGTTTAATTATACCTTTAGATATTATTTTTAGTCCTATATATCTTAAAATTAAGTATATAGCACATTTAATAAAACCTTTTGTTTTTTTAAATATTGTACAGGTTATTCCACATCAAATCAAAAACCTTTTGAACCTTACTATGTCTCATTTTCTTGATATGGACTTGGAAAACTATGAAATTTTCTTGAGATATGTTCACTCTTTGAATCGCAGACCTGTTAAGTCTTCATAAATGGACCAAATAAAGAGAACATGTTTTGAAATTGCTGCACAAGCTTTCTTAATTTAACTAAATATATATGATAGGTAACATTATACAATATAGTCCAAGTCTCTTTATATGAATTGCACTACTATACTAGTTAACATAGTTAACATTTCTTAAAACCTAGTTTAAAACTTTTATTTTAATTTTCTTACGAAGTACATATTTTAACTCTTTATCTATATTAATAACTATAGTAATGTTATTATTAAAGTTTTCATGAATATAAACATACGCCAGACGTGAATATTGGTTCAATTAATAAGCGAGGAAATTATTTTATTATCGCAAGCTTCTTTCTGATCTGATTGAAAAACTTTTCATTAATATTTTCAAGGTTCGTTTGGGAATGAACGCAAGTTATTAATGGGTTCCTTTGTTCCATGTATAGACTATGTCATCGGAAAAAGATATTGATACAGATAAATCAAAAGTTCTCTAAATCAGGAAATGTTTTTGTATGACTAAAAAGCAAAAGAACTGGCTGCTCGCAGGAGTCGGCAAATACATCATGGAAATAAAATCCAAACAGAAAATTTATATACATCCTATAAAGAAGTTTTGGAAAGGATTTTTTTTTATATATCATCATCTCGCAATAATAATTTTCTGATATCTTGCGTTCATTCCCAAAATTACATTTAAAATATTTGTGAAAAATATTTTAATGAAGTCAGATGCTTGTGAAAATAAATAATCTCCTCCTTTATTTCTTGGCTTATTAACTGAAACATGCTTCTCGACTGGTTTATTTCTATCTTTATAAAAACTTTAATATTATCAGTGCTGTTATAATTACTGTGGACAAAGAGTTGAATTTTTGATAGTGGGGGTTAAATTTTTGATTTTTTTAACATTAAAGCTACTTCCGTTCCACATTTTTATTTTGCCTTTCTGAGAAAATTAAAATTTTTAAATTAGGCTTTGAGGAATGTTAACTTATCTTAATATATAATGTTGCATATTTTATGATACTGTAAAATGATACCCGTCTCAATTAGATCACCTAGCTAAATTAGGAAAGCTTCTGCACCAATTCCAAAACATGATTTTTTTAACTATTTACGAGGGACTCAACTGTTTAGTAATTAAAAAACGAGTGGACATATCTCGATAAAATTTCCAATGTATACCTATGAAACATCTGTGGAAAATTGAATGAAAATCTGAGATCGTAAGGGTTGAAAGTTTGTTGATTTGATGTGGAATGACCCGTACGTATTTTTAGTAAGAAACTTGTAATAAGATAAATGTTATTTTACTATTATTGGATTCCTCTTTATGGTGTTCACATGTTGTCAATAAGATTTAAAGAAGATATCATATTCGGCACTTTTTCGATCCGACAGATAATTAACTATTCCTTCAAAACATAGACCACTTGCCCGTATCATGACCAATTTGTTTAGCAAAAAATAAATAAATATTCCGAAAATTGTAGATGTTTAGAGGGAGGGGCGGGGGGAGAGAGAACGTGTATTATAGTGGCACACCCTATTTAAGACCGGATGACCCGGTCAACTCACTTATCGACAAGTATCGCCTTTAGGAAGAGAGTTTCCTCTCCGAACGACATAGGACTTATGATATTACCCGGGGGATGAGGCAGCTGGTGGCCTAAAAGCCCCCAACGATGGCCGTTACAAGACAGGAATCTAATGACCACTCCCTGGTAATGAGTCCCCTATAACTTGACAAACCTATCATTCCATCCTATCTCTCATTTATCGTGTCTCTCCTGTGTCCCATTCTCCTAAACGTTCATTGTTCATTATCCTTCCAGCTCTTATCATATGAATCTTTGTAGCATTACATTATTCCTGCTGATATGGTTATTACTTCGACTCTGCCGTTATGTCTCATTCTGTTCAATCGTTTGAGGTTGATTATATTATCAATTACATAAATAAACGTATTCAGTATATTAGCACAACTGTTAATATCATACTTTTCTTAAATTATAAATTATTGCATTTATTCAGATATTTATGTATCTAAATAGAGGCGAATATTATACCAACGTGGCAAAAAAAAATATATATATATATATATGTGTATATATATATATATA
>NW_027107855.1:395862-397587 GCF_000696795.3 Halyomorpha halys | reverse complement strand
TATATAAATCTGTAGAATCTCAATTTATCTGTTTATATCAATTTATTGTCTATAAAAATCATTATATACTCCTTGATATTAAGATGATCAATTTCATAAATTATTTTATCTTTGTATATTGGGAAAAAATATATTGCCTTTAGAAAAAAAATAAAGGAAATTGGAGTGCTTATAAAAAAGAATAATTAAGTTAAACTCTAATCCGATAATTCCACAAAGCATAAAGCCAAAATAGCCCAGGAGTGGAGGTAGAAATTTATTGACATTTTCTGACCACCACTGTTCATCTTCTAGCCCTTAATATTAAATTTTGCTCTAAGCTTAATAGTATGCTTTATAATCCAAATCATTATTTTTGTTTAACTTCATCAGTATTTACCATTACATTTGTATTTATAAACTGTTTCATAATCAAATCAAATCACTGCTGAGCATTCAAATTTGAAAAATAATATTTTCTGGTAAAATTAAAACTTATGTTTTATATTTTAATATATAGAGGAGAAAAATTATTTTTTGAATATCTGTTTCTTTATCGGAATAAGTCCCTTACAATCTCGAATACACAATATTTTTCTAAAACTAAATGAATATTCTGACTCTACCCTACCTCGAATAGGCTTGTATATCCCCGGCCCTTCCTTCCCAGCGAATGAATAGAAGATACTGAGAAAGACTTGCTTAGAAGCTGATCTGTTTCCGCGGCACGTAGCAGGTGAGCAGGCAACCCAGTTTTTTTCTGAAAAGGCATGGCAGTTGTTACTAATAAATAGGTCGCAGCCTTTTTGGTTTTGTTTTAGTATTTGCTATTATTCATTTATCGATTTATCGAAACAGATGTTATTTGTGGTTTTGATCACTTGGCTCGTGACGTGTCGTCACAGATTGGGTTACGCCTCTACATTTTATTAAAGCAATTTAAATATTGCAGTTATAATATGAAATGTTCTTCATAGAAAAAAAAATGATTGTGGCAATTCCGGGACTAGCCAACAGATGTGAAAATTCTTGATATTAAATAATGTTTTAATTTTAATTTTAAAAGATATACAATCCTTTTAGCCCAATGCTTTGAATATTGTTAAATCTGCATATTAGTTATGAACTAGATATTACATCATGACCTCATACTATCCACATTCTCAAACTTTCATTAGAACCTTTCTTATCATCCTAATCCTCCAGTATAATGTTGATCTAATTCCAACCATCGCTGTATTCTACCTGGAAGATTTTAACGACCCTAGTCGCGATTACTGTTAATAGGCCATCTCCAATCAAGTTCATAGTGTTTCCACCATTTAGTCTGCACTGGCTTCCAATACCAGTGATAAAGAAGAAGGGTAAAGAAGCGCCGGGATCTCCCAAAATCTATCTACATTGGGATGGGTTGGTGGGAGGGTAGGGACAAAGGTTGGAGTTTCCCTTATACAATGTGCATATATATGAATGCTTTCAAGAAGATTTATTTAAGATAATCATATTTGTTAATTTCAAAAACCCTTTAGTAAATACTCTCTTTTTTATTGCAATAAATATATGTAATCAATTAATTTACCTTAAAATTCAACGCCTTGGATAAAAAGAAAAACAACTCTTTTTTAGATACAAATGATTTTTATTTTACTAAAATAAAACATACTTTTAAAAAGATATCTTGAAAATATACTGATTCTGATTTCGTAGTTAATAGTTAACCTGTTTCTTCTATGCAGGTCTAAAAGT
>NW_027107855.1:371492-395786 GCF_000696795.3 Halyomorpha halys | reverse complement strand
GTACTCCCATAAGACTCTTGATATATTTAATATATCTAAAAAATGTTAGAACAAAAACTAATTTATCGAACCACCCTATAAGAATAAATTTGGTAAAAGTACCTTAAATTAAATGGTACCATATCTCTTCAATCGCTTACCAGAAGAACTTGTAAATAAATCAACCAAAAAGAAAACTAAAAAGAATAAAAATATTCAACTGGGTACTTTCTTACTTCTATGATAACCCATAATTGATTTTTATTCACCAAATGAACATATTTTCCTGTATTTTTCATAACTCCACATGATCATTCATTATATTACGATTCGAATTAGCTCTGTATGTGTGTGCTTAGTAATATATATTATTTATTTAGTTATTTTTGGATTATTTTTATTATATTCTGTATCTCGTTCTTTTATTCTCATTATTATATTAATTCGCTAATTGTAAATTTCCAGCTTGATTATTCACTTCAAAGTCCTTTCAGTTATTTTTTTATTATTATATTTTATATTTATTTGTTTACTTTATTTTCATCTTAGTAGATTTAGAAACTAAGTAGTACTTTGTTATTTGAATTATTAGTTGTATCAATAGAGGTCAATTCACATTGTACTGATCTAGCTTAACAATTGTATAGCCTCCTCAATTCCCTAATAGATAGATAGATATGATTTTATTTGTAAAAGAAAAAATCTTGTACAAATTCATGACACAACATACAATTATAAAACAAAACATGAGTCTAGTGCTCCATTCCAAAAACAATAAACAAAAGATAAAACAAGTTCTCTATAACATATGAGAAAACAATAAAAAAAAAAAAAAACAGATTGGATAATACACAACTATTAACATAATATTCATTGCTCCATTATATTTAACTTTAAATAATGATAATTCTTTTAAATAAACGAAATCGTGATATAAATGAAGATATTAATTGGCTTCCAAAATTATTTACATAATAGACTTTATATATCACATACAAAATTCAACTTATTACATATCGTTACAATATAATAGTCTGTTCAATTTGGCTTCACTATCTTCAATATATTTTCATTATTTTGTAATTCGCAAGATATGGGCATGGATATGGGTGGCTTTAAGATATATTGTCTATTTTCTCAAAGGTTGGACAATGTAGGAGGATGTGGTACAAATTATTATTGAAATAGTTTTTGGAGAATGGACAGAGTTCGTTTGCATTGAAAGTGATTGTTTTGCTTCCGTGGTGTAGTTTGATATGCTCCGGCATATATATGCACTACATATTTTTTTAATTTAACCTATATGTTAAATATGCTTCAGGTTTGAGTAGGTTAAAATTGCAGAGAGATCGGTATATGGGGTTCATGTTTGATTTCAATGCTCTATTGATGTCAGTTGAGAAGTTGTGGTTCAAGAACATCGCCTTAATGTCTCAATATTCCGTTTACATATGAACTATTGAACTCATATTTACATCCTTATTGGTAGGCTATCATATTGAGTTTTGAGACCCTGTTGTATTCTACGTCAGGGTTTTCTGCATCTAACATCCTTAGTCTGTTGAAACATAGTTTTGGGAGTCTCTTTTCTGACATTAATGACTATTGGGACCAGTAGTTGATGACCTTTGTAATTACTTTTGAACTTAATGGACTTCAACCAGTCTCGAGTCGAACTATATAGTTTGGGGCATTCTTGAGCCATCCATATAGGTATTTAATAAATTTCGATAGCATCCAGATATCTAAGGCTCCAAACTTGGGATGCATATAGGAGAACTGAGGAGACCATTGATTCATATAATGCCATCTTTGTTATCCAATTCCCTAACAGTCAAATTGCAATAATTACCTTTCAATTATGTCTATCATTCTTATGTATTAATTTGGCACCTAACGATAGATGTCATCTGGTCGGACCATATTGGATGCAATTTTTTATATGAATAAAAAAAAATCTATATTATGATATAAAAAAAGGAAGCATTTTGTAAAAGATATGCTGTCGAATGCGGATCATATGAGTTGGATGCCTCATTTATATTGGAGTCTCGAGAGCTGTTTGTCAGTTTGAGCTTTGAGTTAAGCCGAAGGTAGATTAATATTGACACTGGGGAGGGGGTGATAGGCTTACCTTAGGCCATCCCGACTGTCAAGATGAAGTAGCTCTGGGTATTGATTAGTTATCTCAATAGTGGCTCTCATGGCTTCGGCTCCTTCACAATGCCCACTAAGCTAACTGTGAAATTGCCAGTTCCGAATTTGATAGTTAGGTCCAGAATAAACTCAACTCCAAAACTGCTTGTTTTAGGTTATCTCATTAAGCCAAAACTCTCGGTTACGATTAGCGATTACTGATTTTATCAGGTATTTGTTTTATCATTCTAGTCACCATCAAATGTAGAAAAGGTATGATAAACAGTTGAAAACAAAACGTTTCAGAAATATTATTTTGTTTTTCATTCTACGGCTACACACTCCACAATATTTACTTTGCTGATAGGTGTGAGTCATAATACTCAAATGGCTTTGAAAATAAATTTACAAGGCTTAGACACATACAAATGAAGTATAATGTTTGATTCAGTGAATTAAAAGCAATCTTTAACGATATTTTTTTTTGTTTTTGTTTTTTGTGGATGATAAAAAATATCTGTCCAGTATATAGGTCATTAAAAGCTTTCTCAACGTTTCTATTGGAGTCACATAATATTCTATATTTCAATGTATTTTTTTTCTTCTAAGCCCCATGGGTGTATATTTATAGATGATAGATTGATCTATGGGGGTAGATAACAAGAATGGGTGGAATCTCTTTTTCTGCATTTAAAATCCATAATAGAATAGGAATGAGGAAAGGGATACAAAACGACTGGAAATCGGAAAAGTGGAATGAGTCAACTGTTGGATGAAGGGCTCACCAGGGCCCTGTTTCATAATAAAGTACAAAATAATACTATTAGTCTTGTCGATTTAACTTAATACTATTACACTGGCTTGTACAATAGTAACTTGTACTTTAGTACTTTTTAACTCCTGTAATATCACTCATATTAATCCCTATTATGAAAAAAATAAGTACCAGTGTAATAAACACGTTGTTTCTAGACTTGTATTTTGAACCAATACTATTAGCTATCATTATGAAACTGGGCCCAGGTGTCGTATTGTTAGTAGTCCTCAGTCTTAGACTCGACAGAGACTGTTATGCGTGTTTGCCACCTTCGTGGGCTTCCTCTTGGTGTTTATGTTTGAAAAAGTGGGTAAGTGCAGAATTGGAGGCAAACAAAGAATTCGATCACTACTATCAGCAGTCTAAGTGTGGTATGGATGTAGACAGTTTTTGCTCTTTTTGAATTAATATATTTCAAAATACATCTTAGGACACTATTCTGGAATGGAGTGTCTACTCTGTTTTGCGTGCTATTTTAGCTAGAATAGGTGATTTGTAGAGGAAGGCCGGTTTACTTTTAATATCAGTAATTTTAGGCGGAGAGAAAGATTACAGGGTAGTAAATAATAATTTTAGTATTTTGAATTTTTAATAAAGTTAATTGGTCCTGTGAGGGTAAAATCTATGAGAGCAGCCACTTTAAAATAAATTTATATTAAAAAAAATGGACACTATTGCGCATGTATTAGCGGAAGGTAGTGGATAGGGTTTGATAATATTGATGCTCAAACATTTATACATTGATTCCCAACTTTACTTTAAACTTATGCTAAATAGGAAGATTAACATTTATTTTCAACTAAAATGTTACCTTAACGCTGAAATATAATTCTTACATACTAGGAAGCAATAAAATAAGACTGAGTTACTTCAAGTCTAGTGGTTACCGCTTAATGAACGATAGTATTTTCATATCTTTGAGACATATAAGAAATCAGGAAGAAAGGAGATGCCACGGTGGGAGAGAAGTGTGGAAATTTGAAAGAAAAAATAATGTATGCAATGGAGAATAGCAATTAGAATGATATTCTATAGATTGATCAATAATTAGAATGACCAATAATTTTGTAGATTTCTTGAGCAATAGTGGGCGGGGGAGATGAAGGGAGGAAAAACCGATGCAATTGATGTAAATGGAGAAGTTGGAATCCAAAAGAAAGAGTGAAATAGTCTAGGTTATGTTTGTGACTCTATGAAAATTTTCCAAGAATATGTCAAAAAATTATAAGACATTTTTCGAACAAATGACAGTTTTCAGATCAATGGTCACTTTCAGCAGTGGTGAATTGGATACATGTAGGTTTCCATTATACCTGATACACTAAACGAAATACATTTCTTTGATTCCAAATTGGTTGATTAAGTCTGACATGTATATTACATTAGATATCTAGGACCTTAACAAATTATGTTGTGACCCCTACCTCCTCATTAATAGTTATATTAATAACCAATGTAGCGAAATTATATTCTTTATATTTGCTGTTTGTTCGTTATGCTAAACTATAAAATAAATACCTTTAAATTATTTTTATTTCGAAAAGATTATAATTTTGGTGTCACCCGTTAAAAAGTAGGCGGTGGTAAAACATTTCACTAGCCCCGAATCCGGTCCCAATATAAATATAAACAGTTCAATAATTCGTGTTGTTGAAGTATGGTCAAAGTATGAAAATTGCATAACTTTGGAAAAATAATTGAATTAACAGCTTTTATTATATTCTAATAGATTAAGTATACTTAAGCCAGGGTACCTCGAATTTTAATCCGGTATTATATTTGTACTTTACGTATTATAGCATTAAGAGCATTGGGATCATATTTAATTAAAAATCATGTTTCAAATGCATAACAAGTATTGAACCTAGAATTATAACCTTGTTCATTTAACATGCGGTGTACAGTTAATTGGTAAGTTACCAGGGAAAGGAGGTGGAAGGGGGGATATGCACTGTCCTTCTTCAAAGCAAA
Source organism: Halyomorpha halys (assembly GCF_000696795.3). Lineage (NCBI taxonomy): Eukaryota > Metazoa > Arthropoda > Insecta > Hemiptera > Pentatomidae > Halyomorpha > Halyomorpha halys. The sequence continues at coordinate 390,883 of NW_027107855.1, read as the reverse complement.
ATTGAAGCTACTAAGTGGGGGTATTGGCCACGCCTCCAAAGCTCAGGTTTACGTACATATTAAAAGAAATGCATGGCATTGTATCATAAACTGAAACATAAGGCAGTTGGTGATATGCTCCTACTCTTGAACACGCCCAGGAGTTCATAATCAGGCCCTTTTTTTATTTCTCTTTGTCTGGCAGCTTTTCTCCAAGGTCCACTTATTTAAATATAACCTTAAGTGGATTTTTGTTGAATGGATATGACAGTACTTAGAATTGTTTAATATTCAATAATAAACCCTTCATTTGCAGCTTGTCAGTTATAAATATACATTTCCTTACAGTGGATGTATCACAATACTAATGCATATAAATATTATTTTATTATATTTCATCCCTTTTCTAATTGTATGAAAAAAAAAAACGAACTGCTGGTTATTTTTTTAAAAGAATAATAAAGCTATTGAGCGTTAATTAATTTCTCTATCCAGTTAGATGTAAGATATAGTTCTTGGGTACAAGCAACATTGAAATAAACACAAATATAACTATTATGATCTATTATTTTCAGTGTTTCTTCCTGCAAATAGGACGATGATTACTGCTCTGTGGTGTGTGATTATTATGTAATTGGCCTGTATAAATTTAATACTACGGATTTTATGAGGGAGGTTTGTATGTGGACATCCATTCCCAGTCGTTGGTATAACTCTTTCCGTATGTCTCAACTCTCAATCCGACACCTTGTGTAATAGAGAACACTGCTTTAGCTCCAGCTAGTCGAGAAGAGGTTGAGAAATCGGTAATCGGGTTATCGGGTAATCCTGGAGAACAACTGCTTCTTACCGGTTTGATGCTTGTGTGCGTAGCTATGAATCCTTTTTGTTTGTTTGTTGGATTGGTTGTGATGATAGGAATATGTGTTTTAGAGTCCATTATTTCGATAGAAATATTATGGGCATCTAGTAATTTATATTTTTTCTTGAACCAATTGACCTCTTTTTTCCAGAAATTATATTGAGCAACAACTTCTGAATTTTCGGCATAGGGATCTAATGGTTCAAGAGTTTTATCCACTTTACTACCTTTTTCTGAACCATCACTTACATTATAACATTTCAAATAGTTGAATTTATCGTTTGAGTATCTTCGGTTGCATTTAAGACGTCCACCGCCAATAATTGAAGAATGCTTCCTTCTTTTAAGTTTCGGTGGTAGGAACATATTAGTGTGTAATCCCCTTTCTGTGCAAGTGCAGTTCGTCACACTTCCATCAGAATCATATTTCATTGGCCCGTGTTCATTTCTTACATGATCCAACCGCATGAAGGCTGCTACTTTGTTTTGAAGAGAGGTTTTCATCTTTCCTGTATTTTTCCATGTATTTGAGTTCATGTCCAGTTTTTCTGTCTGTCGTTTGTACATTTCCGATATCAATTTATTGTCCTCAATATCTTGTAGGGACGCAGTTTCATCTAAAGTGTGGTCTATATTTACACACACACTATTTGATGACTGAACAAAAATATTTACCAACAATTTCCCGTTCTCATTAGGGTTACAAACCTCCCTAATTGTCATATCATCATACTGTGAGACAACCGGCCTCATGATGTGATAGAAATAAATTGTTAAAACCAGCCACAATGCAATTAATATGATGTTTGACATAGCATTCAATGTTAATTTGAAAGTTTAACTTGTGATTCAAACTTTGTCTAGCCTTCGGTTTAAGGTATTGTTAATTTTTTTTCTGTTCAAGCAACCGTTATTTATGATCATAATATTCTTTCTAAATTCTCTATCCATCTTTGGTGGCTGAAATATTATAAAATATCAAACGCTCTTTCCTTTCACTACATTTTCAGTACTGATAGCATCACATAAAATTAACCAAAAAGTTACAATATACAAATCATATATATTAAAATACCTATTGGATTCCACAGATGAGTGTGTATTAAATTTTAAAAAATATTAACATATGTTTTTAATTAAAACAATCTGTTATTAGAAATTTATATATTAGAAAATGCAACAATAAAGGTATTGTTGATGTGTTGAATGTAAAAAGTTTTAACATGCTAAATTTTAAAAGTATATAATTGTGAACAGACCAAATTAAAGTCTAAGTTATCTGTTAATTGCAGAAGAGCTCCTAGAAGATTTCCTTGTCTCATTTTCCATTATTTTACCCACTATTCTATTATTTCCAAAATTATTTTGGATTATTACTTTATGAGAGCTTTAAAAACTAACCTATTACAACAGATTATATGTTGTAGAGCACAGCTGGTCTTTTGTATAGACTTTAAACCATGTTAATTGATATATTTGTTTAGCATGCTAAGGAAATATTTCCCCATATAACTTTTATTCATTTAACACCCTCTAACATGTTAAACTAAAGATTATGGATACACTTGATATGTAGTGACTATTGGAAATGAAAATCTATACTGCTACAACCTATGAAGGACTCAGTAATTTGTAACTGTTTCTTGACCAACGGTTATACAAGTACGTAACCTTTTTTTTTATAACTTTTTTCCTGGTCATTTCTTATATACGGGGGAGAGAGCGGGGTTATTTGCAGGGTATTACTCTATTCTAACCATTCCGGGAGGAGGGGTCAAATATTAATTTCGTGTGACCGCCACAGAAATAAATGTCTACCCCTCAGGCCAGATTCGAACCGGCGGCGCAGCACTCTTCAGCTATAACGGTCCTAGAAGTAGATAACTTGTTCAAGATCATGCTCAACTACCAGATTTTCCTCTAAAATCCGATTTATAAGGCTTGGTAGACCCCGGTAGGATTTTGATCCATAGGTTTAACTCACGATTACAGTAACAGAATAAATAGTTATCTGTCCCAGCGGGATTCGAACCCGTGTCCCTGGAGTATCATAGTGCCTTACTCACCCTACTTCAGTGATTATTATCCATGTTAAATTAGGTTCTTCCACATCGAATCTCCAAATATAGAGTTTCTAGATTTGCATTGTTTGATCCCTGTCCATTTGATTTCTTTTCCAATTTCTATTGAAAATTTGATAAATGGACTAAGCTATCTAAGTTTATATTAAGGAAAGCCGATTTGATATCATCTCATATTCTTGATTTTTTTTTTTAATCGATACTGCATTGGTCTGATGGGCCGAGCATATTACATGGTTGATATCGCAGTTACATTCATATTATTGTTAGTTATTGAAGTAATAATGTAAACAATAACTGTTTAAGTTTTCTTCTTGAACTAAACAGGTTCTAAGTTTTCTACTGTTAAAAGTGAAAAGGTAGAAGATAAAAAATTACTTCAGCAGCAACTACACAAATTCAGCGTGCATTTGGTTGCAGAGGATGAGGTTTACACCTCACATATTTTCAGTGTTGTTGTTCCCGGTAAGTTGGCTAACCTAAATTAGGAGGTACTTACCTTTATGGATACCATCTTTGGGAACCTCTCAGTAATATTGCTAGTTTAATAAGGTGAATGACATTCTAACAAGGTCACTGTTTATAAATGCCATAAGGCCTTTTCTGAAGTTTAAATATCCTTTATTAAGGATATATTAACAATTAATTAATAAAAATATAAACCTACTAGTTATCTTTAAAAATAGACTAAATCTTATAAGTTAATAATGGAATTATTTCAATGTAATCCTGATGTACAGGATGCCCTTGTGTACATGTTTACCTCATTATAAATTTTGCTATGATTTCTGCTAAGTCAAAATAGTAGTACTTGGTTTCAAAACAAATTCATATTTCACACTTTTTTAATTCGACGCGTCTTTAAGAAGTATATCGCTAAAAACTGACAAAACATGTTCACGAAATGAATGAATTGAAATGAATTAGACGATTTGCATAAAAAATGGTAGGAAAAAACAATGTAAAAAACTCAAAAGAGTAAAACCGTTTTGGATTAACAACAACTTCAATGATCCAATTTACTATCAACCCTTTATTTTAACACATATCGGCCCTTAGGCCATTTACAATACCATTAATGATATTGCTGTGGTTAGTATAGAAGAAAAAAAATTTTTAAAATAGTTTTTGTATTGGGATTTGTGGTTTTTTTTCGACTAAAAGGCTAATTAGACTACAAAAGAAAGACATTTTAAATTAATTGTGACTGTTCAATGGTTGAGGTTGTCGCCTTGAAAATGACCTTAGTGCTGAAACGTTGTAGGTTTTAAAATATAGGGTTGACAGCAAAGTGGATCATTGAAGTTGGTGTTATTATTTATGTAAACCACTCTCAAACAATAAATTTATAAATATATTAAATTAGCAATCGCTTTGGAATTTCATTTACCATGATTATCCGTCATCATAATTTTAGTTTCTTCAATCTAAAATAGCTGCCATGAAGATGACTCTTCATACAGTAAATTGTTCAAATATAATAACGGATTCTTAAAAAGAATTTAATATTGAAACGATTTTGTGTTCTAAGTATATTCGAATTTCCACAATGTTTGTTGGAAATTCGTTAAAAATTATGTCCGAGATCACAAAAAGAATGGATATCAATTTGTCATAAAATTTGATCTTGTATCAGAATCCCTAAACAAAAATACCCATCTTATTTGGAATGGAAGAGGTAAATATGTGATGAACTAGAGAAGTTTAAAAAACGAATGTCACATGCCCGAATAAACCTAACTGATATTTCAAAACTTGTATACTTGAACAACTTGTACTTTAAAAGATAACTCACTTATTGTCTTAATAATCACTGTATCTCAAAAATCTGGTGTTGTGTGCTTATCACAAAACTTTCACTTACCATCCACAAATTTTATGGCGGATTAGATTGGTGGACTCGTGTTGAAGTTATTGCTAGTTTTGGGCTTTTCGAAAATAAATATCTAAAGGCCGACAAAGGCGAAAATTGTATTTTATATTTTAGTTTACTGTTGCAATAAAATTCGTATTTTAAGATTATTTGAAATGGAAATCACTGCTATAAATTTTGTTCATCCTAAGAATACAAAAGATAACGAAGCAGTAATTCAGTTGGGAAAGAACGGTCAGTCTTGACTTTAATTCGTTAGCTGAGTATCCGTTAAATAAGAAATGTTTCTACTTTATTTATTCATCCACGTTTTTCATATTTATTCATACTTATTCTAACAATTAGAACTGTTTATTTTTTTTTCAAATAATATGAGATAAGACCTACCTGATATTAAAGATTATTTAATCCTGTGTTGTCACGGAGAATTAAATCAAAATCGTTAAATTCATCGAGAAATTTGAAAAAAAAGTGAAAAATCGATGTTATCGAAAAAAAAAAGTTGTCACACCGCCAGGATGAACTCGCCCGTACTACTTATCATTAAAAAAAAAAAATAAAAGTAATAATAATAAAATAAATAAATTAGTAATGTGTTCAAACATTTTTAAAACTAATAACTGAAAAGTTATATATACCCAATTGAAATATGAAAAAAAGTTCTGTTCAAAGCACAGTATAACTAGACAACACTAAACCGAACCAGTATTAGCAATCCAGCCTACTTGGGCTTTAGGAGCGATATTTAATTATATGATATGCCGTACAGGTTTCCATGATAACCTGTTTTATTTTTATCAATATGTAAAAGAAACGATACTAATCACTCCCTGGCTTATTGATCAATGTATCTCAAACACGGCAATACCTATGGTTGTAAATCGGATCATTCCGATCTTCCGGGCAAAGATTGGACAACGGGTCCGTGTTTCATCCAATATACATCCCCAGTAACATTCTAACAGCCCATTCAAAAGATAATTAAGTTCTGCAAATTTAATACAATCAACATAACAATCGCTACAAGTGTGTGTACTAAATTTGGAAATCCCTTGCTTATGACACGTATTTGGCCTACTATGCATCGACTAAACTTCTGATTAATTTAAGTACACACCAGAAGGAAAGACAAAAAATATTTTGTGTCCAAAAATGCGTTAATAAATTAAAGGTTTTCGATTTAAAACGCTAATTCCTTTCTTTCAGAGTCATTACAATACTCTAAAGTATATTAAGTATATTATAGAATCTGAAGATTATCCTTCAGTACATTCTAAGGAAGCACTGTTTTTATAACTACGGTTATCAAGGAGGGGATTTGTTCACGATCCCCAATTAAAGGTACTCACTTAATGAGGCTGTGTGAACCTCAGACGGGCTCTTGAGCCCACAGGGTTCACTCTCAGCAAAAATGGCATTACACGTATAATTAATTTAAATATTACTTAATTGTTTTTTCTTTCACCTATTATGGCATCTGTAATAAAATTAGAATGAGACTTAGAGTTAGTTTAATTATTACTTCTTAGTTTTCTGTTACTTTGTTTATATCTTAAGTGGGGTTATGCGTGGAGTATACTCAATCCATGATTCATATGTCTCTCTATCTACAGCCATTCTTCGGAGTTCATCTTATGAGCAACCACGTTCCTTTCCGAGTCGTAATATATAGTCATTGCAGAAAAGCTTTGACCTATCAACAGAGTACTTTCCTATGGGTCTTGCTTCCATCAGCCAGCGGACCTCCAAATCGTTTCCTAACCTACAAACATGGCCATACCACTTCAGCTGGTGTTACTCCAGGGATTCAATAACAGTTCTCATTCCTATTGTGGCTTGGATATTATTACATCTTTCACTGCCTTTCTTAGTTTTCCCGCCATTTTCCTAAGAATCGCATTTCCGCTACTATAATTTGGCTTACATATTATTTAAGAACTATCCAGTTTTCTGGCTCGTAAAGAGTTATTAGTCAAGGATATTGATTTAAATAGATGTAATTTTGTTTCTTTGCTTACTTCTCGTTTTCCTATCAGCACTGATGATATTGACAATTAATTACTTATAAATATTAATTTAATATAAATATAATAAATAAAAATAAGTAGTGAATATCTTTGTGAAGACAGTTTTTATAAGAGAGAATAAATAATCAACTAACTATACAAAACTTTTCTGAAAATTGAACCCACACTAATTCAACACACAGGGGTAAGAAATGTGTGAACTATTCTCAATGAATGTTGTATAACTTCTGTAATTTAACTTGGATGCCGAGTTAGCCTTGCTTGGCATTATAGGCATGAAAATTGTTCTTACTCTTGAGTCGGACCGTCTCTTGTGATATTAGGAACACAGGAAACAAGAAGTAGTTTACTCCTCTCGAAAGTAGGCCCTTGAAACTTTATCGTACCCAACTCCCCTAACTCTATTTATTATACGTATTAATTATATGAATCCTCTTGTTGTTTCCTATTTCCTTGTTCATTACGCTGAGCCATTTCCATGTTGGAAAAATTATTTTAGAAATATATAGATAGAATATATATAATTATGTATTTTACATGAAAAAGAGGATGAAATTATCAATAAACATTCACATACCATTCTATATTATATCTCATATTTAAAAAATAATCTGCTTTTATTTAATAGTGTTGACTAGAATAACACAGCTAGGAAAGTTAGTTAATACTTCCAATACTGACCTGTACTATAATAGAGTATTAGTGCAATAATATAGTTACACATGGACTTTTTTGTTTCAAAAACTCACAAAACAGCTCAAATAATACTATCTACAATATTATTAATTTAATACAAATTTGATCCTTTTTTCTCTCAACTTTATTCATTACAACTTTTCTAACGTTTCGACCCCAGGCCACTCTCAAGGATACCTTCATATTGATGTCATTTCCTTTTCTAAATAATTTGTTCCTAGATTTAGAGCTTTTATAAAACACTTTTCTTCCTTCCTTCATTCTCATTTGCAACTTAAAACAGAACCTACCTTCAAGGTCCAGTACCTTCAAGAAAAGTTGTAAAGAATAAAGTTGAGAGTAAGAAAGGATCAAATTTGTTTTAAATTAAGAATAAACTAAACCACTCTCAAACAAGAATATATTGAATAATTAATCTAACTACCATATCTACAATCTTTCTTAAAATCCACCATAGCCCACATTGTGTCAAAAAGAAATCATCCAAAAGCCATAAATTCTTATATGCTACTAATTCTGACTGCTAGATTTGCTGCTATAAAAATAAAATAAAATAAAAAAAAAGATCTGGTTACGAATATAAAATGGTACGTCATGAGAGTGTTACAACCAGTGGTATCTTTACAATTCACTGTTATGTTTTATAAATTGTTAATATATTTAATATAAGTTAATATACTTATTATATATTTTTTATTCTGTTGCAATGCTCAAAACATAACTATTTAAAAACATTTGTTCTTTATTCAACAATTTGTAATAATATTATAATTTTTTTCTATAGTAATCATTTTTATTAAATTTTATTTTTTTTTTAGGTCAATTTATAAAATTATCAATGTTTTAAAGAAAAATTTCATTTTTATGATTTTAATCTAGTAATTTGAGGAGATAGAATTTCACATTATATACTTTTTTAAAAATTCAACTGAACGTGAATTCCACCTTATTTTGTAGCAGACCTAAACCTAATAAACAATTTGTTTAGAATTTTTTTTCGAAAGGTGAGGAATCTATAATTCAATAGAATACATTCTTCATTTTTTTAGACAATGGTTATATGGATGATAGAGCTTATTCACCACACATGTACTAATACATAAATTAAATGGTTACAAAATAAGAAATAGACGAGAAGGAAAAAAAATTAAATTAAGGATTAAAAAATTAATAATGTCTTAAATACAATCTTTCCTATTTACAATATACACATTCAGCTTGGGGAACTCCGAACTGCCCTCTTATTCCCCAACGTTAAGGAAAGGGAATGACTCCGGAAGATCCCGGCGCTTCTCTCTCAAACGCATCTTTAGTCCATTAGAAGGCTGATTAAAATTTTTTTTAAAATGCTTGTAATTCAATATTTTACAAAAGAGAACTTTATGTTATTTACCCGCTAGTTAGTATAATTTAAATGAATCTAACAAAGACAAGTTCTACATGATTTTGAGACTAAAATTCACATGATTCACTATTATACATTTTTAAATTAAAGAACATAAATATTCATCTTGTTGTTTTAATAAGATTTTATTTATAGCCATGTTCCTATGCATTTCAGTGCGCCAAATAAAAACGAACATTCGTAATCCCTAGAAATCACCATTCGAATTTATGTCCGCTTTACTAAGGATTTCGTGAAAAGGAAATCGATGGATATAATTTTTTAGTAAGGTGAATCGTGTTTCGTTATATTATTAATTTGATAGGGGTAATCATGTAACTAGTGCTAACCTCTCAAATGTGATAAAATGTTATAGATTGAAGCAATTATATCATTTTTTTTAAACAAATTTTGATTGCATGATTGGTCATGGAGCGATAAAAAAAGTAATAAACGCCAAAAATGGAAAAATTCACAAAACCTTCTTCACGAATTTACAATATTAACAAACTTGCGCGGGTTGCATGTATACATTTAATGACATATACTAACTTATGTCTAATAATCTATGTATATTAACGTTATGTCTTGTATAATAAATTGAATTAGCTTGGAGCGATGTATACCAGGGGGAAGGGTGTATGTTTACCCCCTCTCCCTCCGATGCTGCCCAATAAAGGATAAGTATGCGGAGTAATTTAGCTGGCCCTGCCGTCGCCAACCAAATACCTACGAGCCCTCTTTCCCCATAATCTGGTTACACTGATAAAATTTATATCGAATTAATTTACTAATATAAATTAAGGCATGATGTAACGATGAAACATCCTGGTTAATAAATAAGAAAAAAAATCCAATTTACTTCGCTGTCACCTTTTTTGGAAGGCAATTTAATATCCGGACTCATCCGCAGCGGTGGTATATGATGAGTGGTTTGATACCCTAGGCGAGTCTCTGCTCTGCGGTATTGAGGTCTTCATTAACCGGCTCGTGTGCCAACTGAATACCTTATAGCGAGTTACACGTATATATGAAGCTACTTCATATAGTTCTATAACTGTGGATATTTTCGAAGAATTCTCATTTAAGATGTTTAAGAATGTTCTTAGACGATATTGTAAACCATATTTTTGTTTATTTTTTAATTGAATTTTCATATGGTTCTCTTTTTCTATACATGTTGTTATCAATATGGATCACGAACGTGTGCTCAATAGAGAATAAATTATATGAAAAAAAAAAAAGAAACTTATTGTCATTCTAAATTTTTTTCACACCATCATGAGTCCAATTTTCAAGACTAAAGCTATCATGACTGGATCTCCTTCTCCCCTTAAATCTATCACAGGACCCCCCAACCATTTCTTAGACAATACTGTTATCTTATTCCATCCGTCAGTCAAAAACTTTGGTGTCACTTTTGATCAAACTGTGTCCTGGAAACCATATTTGCCATTGCCCAAATTTCACGTCGAACCATAGCGCGATTTAGGGTAGCTATTCCATTCAATAGAATCCGTTATCTTATTCCACTTCAACTCTTAATTTCCTTTGTTTTTACCCACTTTGACTAGGACTACCTGGTATTAAACGTCTTATTAATTGCGCAGCAAGATTTATTTTGGGGAGAAACGCACGAATCCAGTATTACGCCGTGCTGAAGTGGCTCTATCCAACCTTTCGATACCAGTATTTCTCAGCTTCCTTTCTGTTCCAAGTAATTAGTACTCAACGCCCGCCTATATCATAGTAAACCTGTAATTCAAATTCAGTCCAATCCCGCACTACCAGGTCCCGTTTTTATGATATCTACCCTCCACCACACCGAACTGCTGTGTTTGATAAATCGTTTTTTACCCGAGCAGCATATCTCTGGAGCTCCTTTCCCTCTAACATACGCCTTGTACCAACCCTTCCCTCGTTCAAAACCCTTCTATTTAACTGTCTTCTACTTCACCGGTCTAATCCATTACTATATTAGTACATATATTTTGTGTTTTTTATTTAGTCAGTTAGTTTTTTAATTTATTTATTTTTTCTTCCCAATATATAAAAGTTATATTTACGTGTGGTCACACTGTTTTTTGGCCAATATATGTTATCATAAAATTAAAATTACCTTTGTAACTGTTCTAAAGGGACCTAGTCCCAGAATAATAAACTATTTTTAATTTTCATTTTTTTTCCCAATTTTAAATGACACTAGCTTGACCTTTCTTTTTTTTTATTTAGTAATATTTTATTGCTCTACCGCACACAAAGTAAATGAGCGTACATATTCAATCGTACCATTTATAATAACTAAAATAAGAAAAATAAATATAGTAAACAAAATGGAGTAATAAAATAAATAATAATAAGATAAAATTATGATAAATCTAAAATAAAATAAAATTAGGTACATAAATAGTAGTTAAATAAATAAACAATTGATGTTAGGAAAATTAAAGTAAATCAATCAAATCAAAAGCAAAATAAATCATCTCGAGCACAATCGCACATCTATGAACTGATTTCTATGATTGAGAAATCTCTATGCTATTTGGAATACATTTCCCCTTCTACTTTAGGAAAATTAATAATTTACATCGTTTATTAGAACAGGTAATACATTTTATTGTTCAAACGAAAAAGGATTTATTACTATTATAATCATTAATGAATGGATTCATTCGATTCAATTAAACTAACACATGTTTTAACTATATATAGAATATATTATAACAATATTTTTCTAGTTGTTATGGTCACCTATCTAATAGATATACTTTTTTCAGGTAAATAAATGTCACGTATAGACATTTAAGTTGTGGCTTCGAGATGAGCTGAATTCATATTAAAGGTAGTATAATTTCCAGTCAGTAAGAAGTTTGATTATTATATTGCTATTTTCTTCATATCAATTTAATATATAGAGATTGACTTTGGTAACTACACATCTATAGATAGTTAATGAACTATTTATCTAGGTAATTTTCTACGCTAATTAAAATGCTACTTCCCAAACTATTATTTTCAAAACCAATTTTTTTCCCGGTAAATAGATGTTACAAATAAATTCTTTTAATAAAAGTTTGATTTAACTTCATGAGATCAATAATTTTCGGAGAATGGTTAGAGCGACTTTGGATTGATTACTCCTCATTTATTTATATTATGCTAATGAGAACTAATAGCATGACTGCGCTTACAGCATTACTACTAATACTGAAAACTATCGATTATGTAGTAAATTATTAATTCCCAGTTACAAGAAATTTAAATAAGTAATTTAAATTTGCTAAATGTACCGACAAAAAATCTGAAAATAGATTCCATATTGCATAGTTAGTTACTGATTAAGGTGAATAATCTTCCATCATCCTTATTAATGCGTCCATGCATTTCCACGCATAGGAAAGCAGTGTAAAATTACTCTTTATATCAAATAAAATTTCAGTTTCAATTTTTAAATTTATACTATTAGGATAATTCAGGATATTTAATTTTTTTTTTATCCCTTCTTATACTTCTTATATATGGTATTGTATATTAAAAGCTTAGGATTGTTACTTAATTCACTCCTAACAATAAATTATGAAGTTTTCACAATCAACCTGAGATCATTTCAACGAATTCATTGGCCTATAAAAAAATCGACAAATATCTATAAAGAACAGAGAGAAACGATTGAAAAAGAACTAAAGGGCATAAGTAGAGAAGTATTGGACACACATGAATAGTTAGCATCACAAAGGAATGCCTGGAATGGAACCCTGAGTGCAAAAGGGAGTTTGCCGGAATATGATAACTTTGAAGTATTCTATTCCAAGACAGTACCGTACTTAGGGGGTGAGGGTATGAGGGATATATTCCTCTCCTATTGATGCATGATAAAAATATGATTTTCTAACCCAGGAATAAAAGATTCGTATTTTTGCGTAAATCTTTTCTCTTTCCTATGTTTCTTACGTAATATTTAGGTATTCATGTGTTGAGTAATACCTTTTTCATTAAATGCTTTTCACTGAAAAAAAAATCTTCATACACTCCTGTTTTGAAAGCACTTTCATGAGTATAAAGGCATCCTCATAAATATATTTTTTTTGTCCTTTTTGATCATCAAATATAATTTAACCGCTCTTAAAGCAATAGTTAATAGAATAGGAAACTCAATAATTTATGAATAGACTAAAGCTCTGCATATCTGGCCAATATAATTGAGTCAATGTTGAACGTGGTACAGATAATAGGTATGTCAATATTATTCCTGCACTATACACCTCAGGCGGTCAAGGTAGTTATGAAATTTGAAACTGATTTAATAATATTGACTCAAGTTAACATATAAGTAAGAATCGTCGAAGACTAATGTTGTTAAATACGAAGTTTCATATTTATTTTTATAATTTAATAAATGAACTGTTTTCTTAATGACAATCATTTTGAGATCTCTTTTAACTCCTTTTCTTTAAACTCTTTTAAGATGTGTACTCATTAAATAGGTACACGTAGGGGAGATCCACTCACCCTGGACACTTTTTATTAACATTAAATATAAGAAATTTTTATAATTTTTGTCAATCTCTGTATTATTTCTAAAGCTTATTAATTAAGCTATATTAACACTATAGATAGACAGACAGAAGACTTTGTTTAGTAATTAATTTCGTCAGAGGTATGCTCCTATATATACTTAACATTACACATCTTATGACTTCAAAACAAAGGATTTCAGGAAGATAAATAGTTTTTACAATTTTAAAGATGGAAAAAATATCTTAAGAAATTCGAATTCAATTTAATTTTTGGCTAATCCACAGTGCAAGAGCGCCTTATAAAAAAGGTATTTTCTGCATATTAGTTTTCTTCTCAACAATTCAACATGTTATGAGGGGGCTTAATCTGAACTTCAGGTTCGCTACCTCACCACCCGCTGGTTTTATAACGGAAATAAATAAAAAAAGAAATAATTTCGTTAATTTTTCACTTATTCAAAAAATTAGGATTTTACGAGGATAAAAAGTCTATACAAAATTGAAGTAGTTCATATGTACATAATATTTAATTGATGGCTAACCTGTAATGCCTCCAGACCACGCAATAAAAATAGTCGATTTTATTTATTTGTTTCACAACATAAAATGTAAACAAGTCTAGAAGTGAATAATAAATAAAAGATATAATAAAATCTCCGTTATTGGAAATTATTTAAAAACTGAAGTAGAACGTGAAATCCGTCAAGTCTGGATCCTTCGTTTATTGTTTCCATTTGTCTTTATATATGATGATGAGAGATAGATGACCGTGGATGAATTCTTTTGTATAACTTAACTTCATATTTTGTTTCATTATTTAATATTATGGTTACATATTTCATTAGTTACATATATTTTCGTTTTCTAAATTTTATTTTTTCCTTAATTTTATTTTTAAATTATTAATAAACTAAAATATTCATAAACCTTTTCATTATATAACATCAAATTTCACTTTATTTCCTTGATTATGGTCTTTTTACTTACTTATTCAATTACTTATATTCATTTTATTTTTCACTTGTTTCATCACTCTGATTTTATTAATTTCATTCTGTACAATTATTCACTTAATGTCATTCTGTTAATATTTTATTTTTTGTATTCATTGATTGTTATCTTGTTCATTGTTCTTAGCCCTAATGAAGGCTAGAAATTGTGCCACGATTAAATAAAGTATTTCAAATTATTCCTGTTATATTTTGACCGCACCCCCCAAACCATATTCTCCTCATATGTCTTTTACATGATATTTTAATTTTTTGTTGGTATCTAAAGTAAAGCAAAATTAAAACCACGACAAAGTTAAAATGAATAACTGATAACACAAAGTAATTATTCTCATTTTTATTTTATGAAAGAAATGATTTTCGTATCTTTAATTTTATAAATAATTAATATTTTTGTGAATAGTACCGTTGGAAAAATGTTCCAGTTTGAAGAGGAATTTTTCAAAAGTCAAAGTTATCATTATACCCAGAGCCAGATAAATTGTCTAAAGGTATTTCTTTTTCGTTATTCAGTTTAGACATATTTTATTATTTTATTTTGATTAAAACCACGTCAGAAAACAAACAATAATACAACTGAAATAAATACCTGAACACCCAAGCCTTTAAAATTCCTTTATAGGCAATACCCAATAAAACGCTTTTTCTTTTTAATACGTTTATGTTTTTATTTGGAACGTTATGCGAAGCAACTGAAGCTGAAATCAACTCTTTTCTGGAATCATCTCTGTTTGGAAAAAAAGAACTTAATTTAATTAGAATTAAAATAACAATAATTTAAGTGATTTGGCTATTGGTGATTGTTTGCAAAATAACGAATTTTCATGTTGACGAATATGTGTTAAGTTTCGCGCGTCGCTTCTACAATAAATATTCCAATCAGATTAGCTCATAAACTAAGAAATCTAGAGAAAAACTGTATAGGACGGTTTTTGTATAACATTGTTTTGCCTTTTTTTTTGGTATGTGTAATTTTTTCAATGTATTTCTGCATCATGAAATATTAAAGAAAGTACAAAAGAGGTACATTCTTTTAATTCCTCCACTCTGCTCTCCTCCTATATATCGGAAATTTGCGGATAAGCCATTTGGTATTATTTAATATCACTAGCTAATATACTCTCCTTAAGTCTCAATTTCTTCAAATTATGGAACCTCATGATTTTTCAGATATAATCATCTGCTACAAAAAATAAATCAAAGATTATTACATGTTCCTAAAAACCCTAGGGGATTAAAATCTCAGTTTAATGATTTGTTTTTTATAAGAATACATTTTTAAATGCATTTTCCTACTAATAGCGATAAAATTTCTGAACATATTGTCAAACATATATTTGACTACAGAACGAACCAGCAGGAATATCTAATATGTCCCGCTCTACCCACACCTAATAGTGCCACCGGAATTACATTAATCAATATGTCAAGAGGCAGTGCCCAAAGTTCTGTGCCCACCACAACCCCCTCACCTTGGAATGGAAAGTGGCAAGCAGTTAAAGTAATCAAGTTTAGAACAGCCACATAAGGAACATGATTTACATAATCTTCTTAGCGAGTGTTTAATACCACAGTCAATATTCATCAACTTAACCATAAGCATAGTATTTCCATGAGAAAAAACAAAATATGCTGAAAATAAATCGTTCATAAAATTATATCCAAAATAAATAATAGCTGATATTATTTAATATTTATACAAACTAATATTTTTCTGAGGCAATCGAGTTCCAAATTAGATTCTTCAAAACCGGAGATGCGGAGAGAGAAACGCCGGGTTTCGTGGAGTCCTCCTTTTTCCTTCTCAGGTTGAGGACCAAGCTCTGCTCCAAATTCCCCTATGCTGAATATAAATATTATAAATTTGAATGCATGAGTTTAAGATGTTATTTTACTGTTATTTACTGATTTTTGTTCTGTTTATTTATAATTTTTTTGTATTTAGTTTATGTATATCTGTAAATGTGTTCTATTAGTTCAATTAATAATGTCTGGTGTATATCACAGACTGTGATAAGACAAAATAAAATTATTATCTGACATACTGCAGTACGTACTTGAAGTAACTATAGTACTCAATCGAAAAATAAATGTTGTTTTATCTTCAATATATCAATATATCACACATCCTAGATTAAAGTGGCGTAACTCAAAGAGTGCTACTTTTACAAAACCGTGTTTGACAGAGTGTAACTATATTGACAGCTATATAAATGCGATACAAGTCATCCACTCAAAAGGCAGGCAGTGGCCTTCAGCGGACCAGGGAACCATTCTTATAATGCTATCCGGCAACACAAGACGACCAAAATAGCTGGTATATATATACTTACCATCCATTTGTATATATGTATATGTTTTATTATTTATTTTCACAAGGTAAGAAGAAAAAAAAATCTACTCACTAGAATAAAACAAAAAGTATGAGCCTTATAAATTTGGTAATAATTCTCTAGTTCTATTTACACATGAACTTTCTAATTCCTGTTTTTTTTCTTTACATATTCTGTGAATATAAATAGAAAAGAACTGATGACAGTAGCGAAAGGAAATCTTTTAGATCAAGATTTACTTCCTTGAGAATTTATTCACATTTTATTACTTCTACCTTTACAGACTGCTGAAGTAAAATAAAGTCTGATAAGAAAGTAATTAAGCTAAAAAAATCACATTTTGTTCGTTTTTCTTACTGTTTTGGATCTTTACTTAAACGACTTTCATTATTGATTATTTTTTAACCTGAATTTTCCCAGGCTGGGGTATAATTTGAATCACTACCTTTTTTTTTTAAATATTATTCATTAAGAATATTATATTCAATATGGTATGACAACTTTATTATGACAATTTGATTTATGTGTTATAAAAATGATAGACATAAGTGAAATGTAATTATTTCTATTTAGTAATAGAATATAGAATACCTAGACTGTTAGGGCGTTGTGAAGGCTATCTAATGTTTGAGTCAGATAAGTACAATATGAATTGATCTTAAATGATACAACAAATAGTTTAATTAACAACCACTAAAATGAAAATAAAATAAAAAATCAAAATAAAATAATAATTATTAAAAAATTAAATTAAATTAAGTTAAAAATAAGGACTTTGAAGTAAATAATAAAGCTGAAAATTTAAAATTAGTGAATTAATATAATAATACGAATAAAACAATATGAAACAGAATATGATAAAAATAAGGATCCAATAATATATATTACTAAGCACACACATGCATTGCTAATTCTAATCGTAATGTAATGAATAATTGTATGGTGATAAGAAAAAAATACAGCCAGATATGGTCATTTGGTGCATCAAAATCAGTTATTGGGAATCATAGAAATGAGAAAGACAATAGATCAAAAACCTATCGGTTAAAACAAAAACTGAAAACATATTGATGAATTTTTATGAGAATTCTTTATATACATAATTTTCCATCGCCAGCAATTTCCCTTTTACATAAGCCTGCATTGAAATTGAAAATTTACAAGGTTAAGACAATTAGAAGAACCCAATTAAAGAAGCCATTGAGCTATTCATTTTTCTACGAATAATTTTAATAAACTAAACTTAATGTTAAAAAAAAATTGAATCATGGATTTCTCTAATTAATGGAAGATTGGTCCTTGAGGCAAAGTAAACCAAAGCCCTGCAATCTGGGGCGAAACGTTGTCTCATAATAAATATTAAGTAAATTATTTGAGTTATTTTGGCCACACCCGGACCATGTTCCATTTATTAATTACCCATGGAACCAAGGATTTTTTTTGTTTATAAGTATTATGGTTTGATTATCGTCGGTAAAATATACAATCTATCCAATCATGGAAGATAGTCAGGGAATCCCAGGTTTCCACTTCCTTTTTTTATACACTTTGAGATTTTATTAGGTGTGAAGAGATTCTCACCGTCCTAATCTCCTCATCCACTTTCACTTCTAGCCATTCACTTCCAAGGGAAGTAAATAATCTTCTGGGGTGAGTTCAAGGGGTACGTTTTATGACGTTCTAGTTTTACGTTAGGAATGAACAGAGGCTCAATACACTGAACTTGAGAATTATTAAATATCGATATATTTTTATTATGTCTAGTATGTATACGATATAATTAACATATCATTACTCATGTTTCATTTATTGTAAATTCACTAGAAAAAGGAAAGAGTTTAGCGTTATATATTTTTTTTAAATCAAATTAATTTTGTATGTATGAGTGTGATAGGGATAGCAGCGTGGTAACGTGCCTGTCTGCCAACCCAAAGGTTGCGAGCTCGAGTCCCCGGCCCTAACCGGGATTTTTCAAGCTTATAATTATACAATACTCAGTTTTTTCGTCCGGTATTTACATTAATATATCAACTTTTCTGACACATGAGAACAAATTCTATACGTAAGCAACATGGTCTTTTCAAAAATGCACACACTTTAAAGGGTTTTTGTGCTGATCCACTTAAATTTGTAATGTATTCAATATGTCTAATGGTTTTTGTTTAGTTTTCTATTGAATTTAATGATCTTTCAAATGAGCAGTTTAAATGTAAAATGTAAATAGATGTATGCCAGCAAATTAAAAAAATATTGCCGTTTTGGTATCTTCCTCTTCCTAGCTGGCGCTACACTCTGCAGGGGCGCAAGGCCACCTTTAACCACGACCACTAGTCATCTCTTCATTGTCTTACTGATTTCATATTACGAATTCCCAGAATGGTCTGAGCATTACCCTATGTATCCAACTCGTCTCCATCAATATAACCTTTCGTCTAGTTTCTTCCCCAGTCTTTGGCCATTCTTGCCAGATATTTCAGGTTGACAAGCCGCACTGATGGGAGATGTGTGGCTTTCCTGAGTGGTCATTCATTTCAGAAGTCATCCATCCAAGTATAGGCTATTTTCGATGTTGCTTAATTAGGATTATCTATTACCAGGGATTTAACCCATCTGGTCATCCCAGCATATA
>NW_027107855.1:341594-371442 GCF_000696795.3 Halyomorpha halys | reverse complement strand
ACTGTATGTGTGTCTTTTAATCGATTTTCTTATTACATTTTTATTTTCATTTATTGATAGTTTTAATACTTAATTACAACGTCATATTTCCATCTACCCTGTTATATAATGCTAATATATAATTATATTTATTTGAAGTCCAATAGGAATTAAAAAAATTGTAATAACTGGTCATTTATCCCATAGTTGAAAGAAATTTTAATGATTTCTATGAAATTAATCCAAAATATGCAATAAAACGTTTAATAATGATTTAGTTCTTTAAAAGGTATTTTCTTAATGAGGCAGATAGTCAAGATTCACGTTTAATGAAAAACACGAGAGCTGTTAAAGACTTCCGCTACGTGACGTGCAGGAGGCCGGACCTGTAAACTGAGGCGGTAGCTGATAAGGAACGCAACCTTGCTCCGGTAATCAACCTCAAACTTGGGAAAAAGAGATTAGGTGTGAATTCCTATAACCGACCTCATCAGTCACCAGGTGTCGGCCGGTCACGAGAACACCCTCAAAAAGGGCGGACAGTGGTCGACGCAAATAGCATACCAAGTCACTCCCGTCCAAAACGTCACATCAATTAAAGTTAGGACTAATTTGGGGTCTGAAATGGAAATTAATTGGTAAGTGGCAGATAACTGATTCGGAAAACCTAGTGTCAATCAGACCCAAAATATATGTTGTGTGTTAAATAAATAAACGTTTTAGTTCATTTTTTGTCAAAATTAGTAGTTATTACCGTTTTCCACCTCAAATGAATTAGATGTAGAATTTCTTTTACCCGAGGAAAATTGACCCCATGAATCCACAGTAACATCTTGAACTACTAATACAAGACTATCAGAGTTATTTTCTTCTAGTTTCTATCAGCCAAACATCTTAGTATCAGCCAAGTTGCTGGCTCAGTACCATTTCAGAAGCTAGGTATCAAAAGTTCTTTCCAGTTACTGTACAAATCTATACGCTATAATGAAATGTGCTTTCTTATTTAACTATTTAAATTTTTTTTTTTAAATTTTCGAAACTGTGCTTGTTACTTACTAATATAAGAAAATCGAAATGTAATTCATATGTAATGTGCCTATTGCTACCTAGCCACTTTTTTTTACGTACAGTTTCAGAAACGCACATTACCGGTACCGATGATATTGATAAAACAAAAACATGTTATGATCAAATAAGAAGTAATCAACATATTTGATTATTATATGTTAGTCATGTTTGCTGTAGTCATATGATTTGTCCGTATGTTGTTATGCTTTTGTTGTTAATTATATTAGTGGAGATTGTTCTCATTTATTTACAAAAGTAAAAAAAGTATTTAATGATATTAATGATATTGATATGTTGCCAGTGTTAATTTTTTTATTGTGGTTCCACATATAGATTTTTTTCTTTTTAGCTCCTCTGAAAAAAACAAAAAACAATGAACTTAAAACGCCTTTACTTTTGGTATAAACTCAGTTATTACTGGAATATAGAAATACTTTTTACAGTTACATTTCCACTCGCCTTATTTCGGCAATACTAGAGCAAGTTATACAAGAGAATTCGTTCCTCTTACGCAGGGCGAAAAGAGAAACCTTTTCTCGAGGCAGTTGGCTTGCGAATGACCCTACTTTCCACCTTACACTTTTCATTCAAAAAAGCTTCCAGTTTCCATTCAAAATATAAAACAGATTTATTAATATTTTCAGAGTGTTATTTTTTTCATAAAGAACCTGGAGTTGTAATTAGTCAACTTTCCTCCTTAATCATTGTTATTTTTTTATTATGTGCATTTTTATAAAATTGTCTGATTATATACGCAAGAATTAGTGAATATTTGTATGTTCACTAATATGATCCATATTTTTGAACTTTATAGTACAATAGCCCGAGAGGCGTGTTTAAGAGAAGAAAAGAGGCGGTAATTTTAACCCATTATTCGATTAATTTAATAAAAACTATGCATAATTACTAGCTGAAATTAATGAGTCTGCTACGTATAGTTAGGAGGAATAAAAAATGGCGGCTGTTTCAAAACGTTAAAAAAAATCAATTTTTCATTCGGAGATATCAAGTTCCATATCTATAAAATTATCTTCAACAATAGAAAAGCTAATATAATATTATATAATATAAAATACGAGCTCTAATGGAACTATCAATAGTTCCCGAGATATAGTTTTTCAAAAACAAAAATTTCATAAATAATGCATTGACAAATCAGTAGTTACTGAATTTATTTTGTGAAATCTATACCTCAGGAAACATTTGACGTACAGATGCCTATTAGCACTCAAATTAAACCTAGTTAAATTTGTCATAAAGTAGTTGATTGCGCTTACCTTCGTACGGGTAATAGTTCTTATGATATTTGCATATTATAATAATTTTTTATATGAAATTATGTCCGAACAGCTGGAAATCAATTTATTTTAGCAAATGTCATGAAAACTACTACTCATACGAAGATAAGTGTCATAAGTGTGATAAGTACGTTAAACTTTAATTAACTTATAACGTTAATTTGTGTGGTACATCTCATCGTCAAATGGTTCCTGATATATATTTTTCCAGAAATCAAAACTTTTATTTAAACTACTATAGATCAACATTTTGTTAATTTATTTTGTTAAATATCTTAAAATTACTTCCTCCGCTATGTTAAACATTATTAACTGCTTTATAGTACATTAAGCTAGCTTTAATTTGAATGCTAATTGGAATCTCTACGTCCAATGATTCCTGAAATATTTATGAGTTTTCCCAATACTAATTTAAAAACTACTGATTTTTGATGAAATGTTACTTAAAAAAAAAACTGTGTTTCCAGAACTATTGGTCGTAAATAGCTCCATTAGGGCTCACATTTTAGTAAATTTACTCTACTGTGAATTATGTTCTATTTGTTTTTTTAGTGTAGTTTTGTATTTCTGAAATAAGTATTGATTACCCTTTTAAAACAGCTGCCATTTTTTTTATTCTTCCTTTCTATACTTGGCAGATCAACTTAAACTAATAATTATACATAGGTTTCTTCAAAGTAATCAAAAATTGGGGTGGAATAAGTTTTTTCCTACCGGGCTCTTGCAACATAAATAATAAATAATATTCATAATGATCATTATCCCAGATTAATTGTTAGCCTTGCCAAGTTCACAAGAAGTCTGGCCTCTAATGGCCTCGTTTTTTTTTGTTTTGTTTTTTCAGTCACTTTTATTACTGGAGGGCATTCCCTGACTTAGCGGCTGACCCCTTTCTTTGATCGCTTATTGAACATTAATGCATTTGGATGTTAAATTGTGCTAAAATATATATCTTTGATTAGTAATCCAACATAGAGGCAGTTCAGGCCACTCCAAACTCAATTTCCTCTCTTTAGTTTCCTTTATTTTCCCATTCATTGTACTCCTTACAAAATTAAATAATGCACTATTAATTTTCTGTAAATGTACTATAGTAGTATAAAAATCTTAAAGTAAGTTGTTGTTAGAAGTGGTAATTCCTTCCTACTGTACTGGAAACCTTTTTGGATTATATATAATAGTGTCTGTTTAACTTGCCTAGCGTGTGCAGTGGATCTTTTTATTTCTTCTTTTTTCACCTATCTTCAGTCTCTTCCATCTATCTGCAGTTTTATTTCACCTATCTGTATATTTATCTTTCTCAATCTGTATATATTCACCTCTGCATGTATCTCACCATTTCTTCATACATATCTTTCTGTTCCCACATTATAATATCAATAGTAACTAACTAGTGCCAAAAATAATTAAAACCAATAGTAACTTGTAATCACTACTTAAATTTAATATTGTTTTACTTTATTTTTATTTTTTCTATAATTATAGTGCCTGTTCACATTTTTTATTCCCCCTCTCTTTCACCTATTATGTTTTATCTTCATTGTCTCATCCATTTACATGAATATTATAATTTTATATATTTTTTTTAACTTCTACATACACAGTATTTAAAGCTTCATATTAACTATCCTTGGAACCTAGTTATTTCTGGGCACAGTGTAAGGGCGTCAATAGGACAACCAGTCTCTGGCTCCAACAGAGGCTATGTTAATGTATTAATTTTTTACGAAGTGCCATCATTTTACGGCACCGTGGTTCAATCTTGTACCCCTCTGGACAACCGCAGACAGATGAGTCGTTCCTCGAAGGAGACCTTAGAGACGTTAAAAAGACAGACGTAGCCTTCACCACAAGGCTGATTAACTGGAGAGAGGACCACCGCACTATTTCAACTAATCACCTTCCTCCACCGCAATCCTCTATTCTATCAGATTCTAATTCTTGGGTTCATTAATTTTGCCGTCCTGTGTGGTTCCTTTATTACGTTACTTCGTTTGCTTTTATGATTTACGTTGTTTGTTTTCTTTCTTTCTTGCGTCATTAGGTATAATATTAGTTGTACTGTACAAATGTCTAAATCCTGTCAGGAGTTGAGGAAATCCTTTCCCTCTTCAACTATAAGTACAATAATAAGTAGTATTATTGCTGTTTATGAATTACATTCACGAGTCTATCTGACAGACTCTATGGCTCTAATGCTAAACAAAACCGGAGACAATTTTTTTTTTTCCTAGAACTTGGCAAATGTTTATAAATCATCAAAAGCAAATGGTATTACTAAATGGAAATGGATTCATGTTTGGTCAATATTATTGGCCGAATTGTTAGTCATGTGGTTTTTTAATATTATTTGCAACAAGTAAAGATATATGGCGTTATCAATGGTCATTAGATACTTGTACAAATATTAGATTTTTGAGAAAAAAAAATAGGGAATTTAACCGCATTCTATTCTTCTTTATTTATAAATTCCCTTTGGTAATTTGTATGAGTCTTATCTTGGACAACACCTTTCCGGATCACTTCACACATTTTATTAAACTGAAAATATGTACTTTATTTATAGTTTTTATAGATTAGAAATTGTTAATAACTTCATTTGTGATGTTGACTATTCAGTTATCTATTTTTTATTCCTATTTTTGAGGTAAATGTATTAATGCTTAATAATATTTGTTAAATTTTTGCTCAATATCAGTTTTTAGAAATTATCTTATATGAATCCATTAATATTTTTTATAAATGTTTTTATTATTATTTAATTTATATTATTTTATGATATAATACAGAGGTTCCCAATCTTTTTTGGTTTGCGGCTCCCTAAATAATCGGATTTTTTTCCGCGGTGCTCTTAATACATTAAATTTTTGACTTTCTTGAAAAATTGGAAAACCTTCCTTTTTAAAAGCGATTACCCAATTAACAACGAAAAATTAAAAAACAGATACTATTTTCCTTGGGATAATATAAAATATCTAATTTAAATTGTTTTTGTAATATCCATAGTGAGACTGGAAAACCACCTTCAATGACTAGAATGTTACTAAATTCCTGGAATTTTGTCAGCATACAGATTGTTAGCGCAGAAATTCGAGAATTGGAAATTCCACGAAAATTGCCGTATTGTTTAATTGAATATTTCGCGGTGCCATTGTGACGGCACCGCGGCACCCTGGTTCGCCGCGGTGCACACTTTGGGAACCACTGATCTAATATGTCCCTTTTATTATAATTTGTATTTATGAACTAACAAAAATATTTTGTGAACTTCAAAGGCAGGAGATGAATTTTGCAAATTAATTAGAAATTTCTAATTAATAACGTAGGAAAAACACAAATTATAAAAAAAAGATACATAAAACATACAATTGTAGAAACTTAAAGATGCAAGCATTATGCCAATAAATCGGGTTTCTGAAGTTGTATCATATAGCATTGAAATAAGAATAAAAAACTGTTTGTCACAATACAATTTTTCTCAACAGTATTGCAACTTATTGGTACGGTTCAGTTGTTTAAGAGAAAGCGATGTCCGTGGAAATAACTAGTACAAGATGACAAATTCGAACCATTTTGTTTCATGAATTGAGCTTAATGGGAATCGAGAAAAAAAAAAGTTTAATTATACAGGTCTACAAAATAAATCTTTTTAAAATCGAAAATAAACTCCGTTTTTATTCATTAAAAATAGATTTTTCGTATCAATTCACTTTTGTAGGTCGAAAATAAAGTTTACAGTAACCAAAGGGATTTGGACAACGAGGTGGCAGAATAGAGCACACCAAAGATCATAAGAGATCAGCCAAGATTATGAACTCAAATTTTTTATTTCACATAAATGACAAAGGATATCCTAAGCATATGTAAAATAAACCATTACGAATTTAACTAGTGTTACTTAGTTGCAGTATAATATTTGTGTGCTTATATGGTAATGTATTTACTTTTTAAAAAAAAAGTTATTATTGATTGTTGTATTTAATCATATTTTGTTAATTTTGGGCCAATGTATGTTTTAATTAATTTTAACATAGAGTTTATATTTATCAATGCATCCATGTAATCTTTTATAATATTTTTTTATCACTATTTCTTTTCTGTCATGTTTATTATTGCCTAATAAGTTTCTTTTAGTTTTTTATCATTGTTTATATTTCTTTATTCAAATTGGTAACTGGACAATGTTTTTTGTTTTTTTTAAATTCTATGTATATTACTTTGTATGTCTTGTTATTAAAAGAAAATGACATTTTATTTTCACTAGAACCTGGTTATCGAATAAGTGTCTAAATTTTATATTTAAAATATTTATGGGAGGGTCTAAGTCACTTATTTAATGCTATTTTTGTTTAATAAATTGTTATCTTACAAGCAAATTTCCACGATGTCTCTAATTATTGGATGGTTGATGAAGTGCCCTGAGGCATCACAATCGAATTAATGGTTTCCGCTTGATAATGCTAGCGTTCAAGTTTCTTGTGAAGTGGAAAGGTGTGCTGTGTCACTAGCGATGAGCGGTGTAATGAAACTCTTAGTGACTATGAGTAATTGCCGACGACATTACGGGCATCATCAGATCATTTGCTACATCAGATGCTCCCCGCCTGATAATGATACCTCAATCAGTTGCACCATCAGTCAATCGACCTCTCGTCGGCTCTTCTCATCTCCGATATTAAATTAATCTCGATGATCAATGGGCTACTACTACACCATCTTCATGCTCGATATCTCAGATTTGAGTCGTAGTTTTTTTACAATATTAACATTTTTTTTTAGTACAATGTAACGAATTACCACTTTTAGACCGAATACTGTATTTAGGATTTCTTGTCGATAAAATTCATGGAGATTACACTTACAAGAAAAGACATGTGCTGAACATATGATTCATTCAACTACATAAATTATTAAACATTATCTTCATCTTTTTATTCCAACTTTACCCTTGCTACCCTCAAATAATCTTTAAAATATTTCATATAGTTCCATTAATATTATATCCTATGAATACAAACACAAACACTTAATCACGAATACGAATACACGAATACGAACACTTAATCACAAAAGAGGACCAACCTATATGCCAAACCTGTCAGTCCCCCATTATCGATAAAGCATATAATTGAAAAATGCTCATCATTTCGTCAAGCCTTCGAAAATAATAATATTCCTCGTACAAGAGAATTGACCCTTAAAGACACAGCAGAATCCATAGACAAAATAATAAAATTTCTGAAAGACACTCAACTTTATGCTAAAATATAATCCACCAATATCGACCAGTGTAAAAAGGAAATAGTCTACATTCAACTATCAAATGTCAAAGACAAGAAGATAAGTAAAGTAAAAAGGATGTAATAACCTAGATGTTGATCGCCCTGAATAAAAATCTAATCTAATCCTACGAATATTGAAATGCAATCCTGAATGATGATACCGAAACATGATACTTCGATGATTGCATTCATCAAATCCTGCAAAAAGTATGAGAATATATCACTCTATCACAAAAAAATATTAATAGGGTCGTAAATTTTAAGACCGATGCCTTAAAATTAAAGAACCATTATGCAGACATTATTAATAACTTAAACTTATTACAAAATGTTAAAAAGATAATGGTGTGGTAGTATGGAAAGTGGACAGGAAAAAAAAGATAAAAAAAATCTAGAATTTTTAAATATATGGAAGCCTCAGCAAAATGCAAGGATAAGGACGAAAGTAAATTTCGTTTCAGTGTGAAAAAGATACCAAAGAGTTCATTAGTTATTTTCCGATACATTTTATTAAATTAAAAAATTTAGGAAGTATACTTATGGATTTCAGAAACAGGGAACCCGGGAAGAAGGGAAGTGAAATACTATTATTCTTATAATAGGTTGCTTATTTTTTAAAAAAATATTTTGAACTAATATTTAAATAATAATCGTTAAATTGGATTTTATTGTTGCTTTGCTTTTCGAATTTATAGAAGTACTCTAAAGATGGTGGACTTCAAAACGTGGGTCAGACGGATCAAAAATTTTTTAAAATAAAGAAAAAAAATTGGAAAGGAGAAAATAAGAAAATCACTAAATATTTATATTATATCGATTCTGTCATTGTCCTCAGTTTTACGAGTTGATAAAAATAAAATATTTAATTTTTTACTACCTCTCCTTAGAAGTGATTCTTCATTTTCATACTTATTATTGAGAACTTTATCTAGGTTCTTGTAATATAACATAGGATACATACATACTTACTTAAACACTTTACTTTATTTTTATTAATGAATTCTCACGCCTAAATAAATCTTTCAAGAAATATATACGTGATTAGTCATCAAGTTGTACAATATTTGTAAAATATTGTGAACAAATAAAGTAGATGAGCGAGTGGAAGGAAGATTTAGATCTGAAATTTGTCATAATTTTTAAGATTCATTTATGCTGAGTTTCTTTTAAAATTATCTCAGCGTTCAAAGCAGAGAATTATTCACATGGAATTATTAATTAATTTGATGAAATGAAGAGGCAAGTTTGGTTTTTAGTATTTTATGATGATTTTCCGGAAAGTTAGCATGCTTTATGTTGGATATCAATACATTATTTTTTATTAGGTATAGTACTTTTTTTTCCTTAGAAAGTTTCTACAAAAACAAGATGCATACTATTTGGTCATCAAAGAGATCACCTTTTGAGTTGTAGGTACAGGTAGTGAAGACTAAAATAATTAGTTGATACTTTTCTTTTCTTCTTTACTTAAGTAAATCAAAATTACATTTTGTAAATTGACATTGATTAATGTTTGTAATTTAGATTTGATGTAATTATGAATTATGATTAAGTTGTAATTTTGGATAGTAAAAATGACAATCTTCTAGGTTGTAAAAAGTAATGCCTTTAGTTTTTTAAACTTTTTTATTGAGATGAACGATCATTACTAAAATAAATTTCATCATGATGCAGGTTTCTACTATTATTGAATTTATCTGTCTACTGTTTTTTTTTTTTCAAATTTTATTTATTGAAAAGTATTACAATCTGCAGTGGTATTATAATGGTATTGAAACGTGACCTTGGGCAATAAGTAATTGTGATAAATGATCTCATCTATACCAAAATTAAAAAAAAATGATAATAAAATATACATATAAGTAAATAAAGTGATAAAATCTCTATATGTATATTAACAGAAAGATAAATAAAATAACCTAATCAAACAAAGAAAATGAAATAAGGCTAAAATAAAATAAGTAAAATTTTGAACTAATATAATAATAAAATGAAAACACTAATTTACACTTTTATGTAAAATATTTACCCTCATAACATGAGATCCCCATGCCCACTCTATCCCTCACCCATGAAAGGTAGAGAAGAGCTTTTGAAGATCTCAGCCCAGCACTCTTACCGCGTCACTGGTAATGAGCCAATGGAGGCTGCTGTCTATTACTGGTGTAGATACTTCCGCATATACTTCAATAGTATAGTTTTGATAAAATCTTAAATGAATTAGCTTTAAGAGTTTAAGACAAGTATTGAAAAGAAACCCGCTATTCATTTTTTATAATGCCTACCAAATCAACACTATAAATGTGTAGATCAATAGCATGAATATTCTATATCAATATGATGGGGTTTTTTGATTGGGAGTGAGGCTAAATTGGTAGCCGTCTTAATGTGATACAGGTCATCCATCTAATAGTATAAAAGAAAAAAAAGGCTATTTCATACTATTAGCAATTTCAAATTTTCTTACATATTTGACTCCTGTTGGTACATGGAAATTTGTTAGTTCAGTTTAATGAGAAATTGTATTCTGAGATTCATACCTTAAGTGTCAGTACATAATGACTACCGAAGTCGAATCCCGTGTTCCCTGCGAACTAACTGTAGAAATCTTTAACTACTACTCCCCGAGTAATTAATAAATAACATTGGAACACACAGGCTACATTAGGGCTGTGAAGAGACCAGTTGTATCTGTAATCAATGTTGGAAGTGAAGTTGTGACTAATGAAGTTGTCTAAGCTTTGGACTTGATCCAGAGACGGACTAATCAGATTTCCGAGTCAGATCCTCAACTTCGAAACTCCATTTCATGTTTATCAGTCGCCCGGTAATTTATAACAATACCTGCCAAATTAGTATAATCCTTTCTATGAATTTTAATTGGTTGGGGATGGAGTTAACGGTTTATCGAAATCCTAATTCGGTGAATACTTGAAATGAATCAGGAATTCGCTAATTATAATTCTGGATCTTAGATTATTGTATTAAAAAGTCGAAGAGTTTGCTCAGTATCGACATGATATGCGTTCATTGGAATATTCTAAAAAAATCAATAATGGATTTTATTTGTTCTGAAACAATGAATTAATTCCTATTCGAATTTGTCTTCCCCATTTCTTCGGTCCAGCTCTCAGCCTTATTGACGCAATGATTTTAAGAATGCCAACACACATAAGCTAAGATGCAGTTGAGGAAAAAGGGACATTTCTTTAATACAACTTTTCCCTTGAAATATCCCAACTTTACTACTCCTCTTGCAAGCTGACAGTGGTCAAAAATGGACGCTATTTCTAAAATCTTGATTTAAAATCTCTTAAAAAACCTTGATTTCTGTCCTGTTCGACCAGTTTACCAAAAAGGTATATTATACTAATTACTGTTTTATTGCTTATATTTGGTATGGCAGGGGTCATAGAGAAACCCAACAAATCATTTTTCAACCCATACTTGACTAATAAATTACGACTGCAAAACGTATTCTGAACAATACGAGATATCTTTTAAGAATCTCAATAATATATTGTTGTGATTTTTTTTTACTGAATATTATTTGAGAAGATGGTGGGGGAGGAGGGAAAGGAAGGATGTAGTTAGTGGATAATTCAAATAATTGTCTACGTTTCGGCCAGCATTGTAAGCCTTCATCAAGACTGAGAAGAAAACAAGGTATCAGCCATATTAAATTAAAAAGAAAACCTCCAATAAAAAGTTTAGAAAATGTTTTTTACCTTAGATCCATGCGTATTTTACAACTCTTCATCACAGGTTTCCATAGAAACATGTTTAATTAGTCATCTTAATCTTACGATATGAAAGAATGGATACAAATCATTAACTGAAGTATTTATTAGTACTTCCTTATTTATGTATTTAATACCAGATCGGTCTCGTGGGCCTTACATGGTTAATATAGGAAGTACATTTTTTTTTAACAATTCATTAAGGGCGGTTAGTTATAAGTTATATGGGGAGGAGGGTATAGTCTAATACAAATGAGACCCCCTAACTATATAGAATGTTATAGTTTTAAAAAAATTAAGATAAAATAAATAATAATTCTTGATAAAAGTAAAGTTAATAACAAAAACAATGACATTTGTGGATTTAACAAAATAAACAATTGCCTTCTAATGACAAAAAAGAAAGTTAATTTAAAAACGCAATCTTTTAACGCAATCAAGTAAAAAAAAAAGTAAGATAAAATAAAATTTTAGATTGACAATAACAGAACTGATAAATATAGAACTTATAACAGGATGTCCTAAAGTAACCTAGGGTTCAGTCTTCGGGTTGTGGTTGGGTTTCCCAAGTTGTAAGTCACTGATCCTTTAACTATAGGTAACTGGCAGTGGAACTTCAAGAACCTTTTTTTCATGCAATCCTCTATCGTCTCTATTCCTAATTCCTTATGCAATTGGCTGTTTCTTACAAACTGAGGAGCATGCACTGCAATTCTTACGACTTTATTTTGAAAAGATTGTATTTTTTTCTTTTTCCTAGAGGATGCCACTCCCCAGACTTCACAGCCGTACATTAGCAGTGGGCTGAGAATTGTTTTAAAAATAAGAATAGCTGATTCTGGTTTTAATTTGGAATTTCTATTTACGATAGGATATAGCACTGCTAACCTTGCGTATTTATTACTAATAAACAATTATTATGGAGTTGAAATTATCAATGATGGATATGCTATATATGTTCAATAAGCCTAGTGGTCGAATAATTCCGGCTTTAAGTGGTTTTAGAAAAAGCTTTCCAATCACTTAAAGAAAAAAAGCAGTTTTTCTATTTACTCGTAAACTATACGACTTCCACACCACAGCCTCTCAGAGTAATTCCATTATCTATAAACATATCTTTCTTAATTTTAGACAGCCTACCACCAGATGAAAACCCGTTTTATTCCTATCCTAACCTATAAAATACAAATTCAGATATTACTTGGTGGCTTATTGGTCACCGTAGCTGAAAAATGTTAATGCCCATCTAAAATTATTATCGATGGTTCCTCTTATGTCGTAGATCGGCAAAAACGTTAGGTTTCAAAACTTCGAACTTTATGCGGTTTAAAAATATATATGAATAGCGAAGAGAGATAGGGTGATTAAAACCATCGTTAGTTATGTAATAAATATCTAACCATGTTGTCATTGAATTTAGTTTATCTATTGTCATGTTTTTTATATAGATTTATCTATTTAAACTGTATCATAATATGCTTGACCTTTACATCCAATAATTGTGTTTGAACCCGTAGGTGGACACTGAATAAATAATTCAATGTACCTTCCTATTATTCATGATTTCATCGTACCTTATCTGCACATCTGAATAGTTGTTTGCTTAATTGAGTTGCTACAGTTATAAATTCTTGATTTGTTTTCATTAATACTTTATGCTGCCTGTTTACTCAAATAGAATTCAAAATTCCATTCTTTTCAGAATTTGCG
The DNA here is from genome assembly GCF_000696795.3 of Halyomorpha halys. Classification (NCBI taxonomy): domain Eukaryota; kingdom Metazoa; phylum Arthropoda; class Insecta; order Hemiptera; family Pentatomidae; genus Halyomorpha; species Halyomorpha halys. The sequence continues at coordinate 358,365 of NW_027107855.1, read as the reverse complement.
GTTGAATCAGGATGCTTTTGCCCAGTAAGTGCGCCGAGGATTCTTAATTATCTCTACCATAGAAAGCAGTTTGTCTTTTTTACATAATAAAAACAATATAGACAGAAAATAAACTTACGTCTTAATATGAAACATTCCCCTTTTTTAATTGATTTTAATTTTGAGTTATAGTTATTTTAGAGGTTTCTATTTTTGCATAATTCCCTTATGCATGCGTAAAAATATTTTTCCTCTACACACCCGTGTGAAACAGGTCATCTGGTCCAATCCGAAATTGCAGGAAGTTTAGAGGTTATTGTAAAAACTTTATCGAATTTAGTCAATTTTTTTAATTTTAACAATTATTCCATTTTTTTTTGCAAGAATGAGTGCTCAAATATATTTTTTAAATATACCTGTATTAAAAAAACTCATCTTTCATTTCAGATTTTACTCTGATGGCATATATCCTACATCTTAAAATTTGTTAATTATGCTCCCGATATAAATGGTGGGAAAGCTATACTATCCTAAATATATTGTATTTTTTTTTTTGTGACTTCATTTAAAACCCCAAAAGTTTTTAATATTTGATCCGCATTGACATGTATTGTTAATTTTTAGAGCACCCTTTCGGTTGTTGATCAAGTCAATAACATTACAAATACTCGTATACGAACTATGGGGTGGAATAAACCCGTATTTTCAAAGGATAAACCTGATAAGGTTAGGATCCTATTTTGTTTCATTAACGATTTCTATTTTATCACATAAATCGTTACACTAGTATTGTAATTGTATAATAAACTATTGCCTAAGTAATAGTTGAATGTACGTAATGAAACACAAACAATTTAAAAAAAACGACATTCCAGTCCATGATTTTTATTCACATGAATCCTTTCCTAAAATTTTATTGAAGCATTTATTTAAATTACATTGTGTTAAGCTATATTCTTTTGAATAAATGATTGTTCATAAAAAGTATAAAAGTAGTAACAATAATTCAAAAGAAAGAGATTGTTTGGCCTGGCCTCCTTAGAACTTTCACTTACTACGATAATATACATTTTAAATATTTATTTAGATAAAAATGTGTTTTTATCTGTCGATATAGCAATCAATTGTTTTGATGCGCATTTATTGCCTGAAATGAATTGTTGGTGTGGTGTTAGCTTAAAAGCGGTTTCGGTATACCTTTACAGTATTTTTTCTTCAGAGTCTTTACGCGGCACTCTAACTGATTGGGTCGACAAAGGTACAAACGAAACAATCCTAATGAGGGCAATAAACCGCCCGTCCTGTTTACTCTCCTTAGTAAAAAAAAAACTTGAAAAATTCTTTTTAAACAAGCGGTAATATCATCATTCCAGCAGGTTATTAATTATTTTCAAACCATTGTGGATAAATTAATACATATTTTTCATGGAATTATAATAAAATGGAATTATTTATTCCTTATTTTATATTTTATTGTATTTTTTCCCTTTTCTTGATATTTTAGATTCATTAAAAAGTAATATATTTTTTTAATAGAAATCAAGCACAATACGTTTTTATTTCACATTTTATAATTTATCTGTTATTAAATTTTAATATATTTTTTTTGTATGTATTCATAATGCAATAATTATTGTTAAATATTTAGGTTATATTTAACACCATACATGTTCACTCTCCTAACAATTTTGCAAATTTTGATTCGTGATCCCTGGCTCATAATAGTGGGATCTGGTAAACCTTTTGAGACTATCGTTGATTTTCTAACCTTCCTATCTTCCTAACTCTGGAATTTCCAACAGGATGAGATACATTTATTTATAGATTATAATAGTTAGGCAGATTTTAAGACAAAATAATATTGGATACTTTTTTGATCTGACGCATTCTGAAGACGTATTTGGCCATATTTTACGATTTTAAATAATTTCCTCGAATCAATGAACTTCTTACGGCAATAAGGATTTAGGAATAAATTATTCATGTCTAATGGCTAAAACCTAGTTTGTAATTGAATGAATGAATATTTCCATGGCTGGATTGGATTTTTAAAAGTGATTTATGCAGAGAAGTATTGCATTTGAAGAAGAATTTGAAGGAATAATTTTGTAGATTCATTGGGCAGTAGAAGAGAAACCAATGATATTCAAATAAGTTGAGAAGAAGGTGTAGTCCATGAAGGAGATTGGGATATTCTAGGAAAAGTTCTGAGCTCCAAAGGAATTGACTCAACAATAAATAAAATATAAAATTGTTTGACAAATACTGGTATTAAGTGGATTGACATTTTGGTACATTCTTTCTTTAGGTAGTTCCTCCAGCAGTGACATAGTATTTACATATGAGATTACTACATGCCTAGAACAAACAAAACAGCCTTACTTCTGGTGTTCCCAACTTAACCAGCGAGGGTCTAGATGTTGACTATATTTACTATTTAAAATATATGCATCATAGATTTAAGAATATACGTTAAAATACTAGTTGTTGAAACCGTTCTAAGGGGACTAAAATGGGACTGTCTCAATAACAAAGCCTCACGTATGAAATATATTAATTATTATGACGGATTCTTACCAATAATTTAATTCTTAAACGATTTTGTTTGATAGTGTTTTTAATTTTTCAGCATCATTTATCCACAAACCGTATACAACTGTTTTTGACTTTTGGCGCCTTCAGGGCGCGGCAAAACAAAATCTTGCCAGAACTGAATTAGCCTTAAAAAATACAATGAGAATCTGCAAAAAAAAAAAAAAAAAATCCCTAGGTGTGCCTAGAGAATAACAGGAGACGAATAGAAAATCAACAATTTTCCCATAACATTGATCACTTGCAATAGGAGGATGGGGATAAACCTGTATATTGGAGCACCCTATCATAAACATTTACTGACTAAGTTGCATTATCGCATTCTAATTATTTAAATAATTTTAGATAAATAGGCATCAGTAGTCTTAAAAATTAACATCTTTATTCACATAGAATTTGAATTTTTCTTCATTGGGGATTAGTACGTATGCCAAAAATTTCTGAGGCCCTACATTTGTAATAGATATACTGTATTATAATTATTGGAGAAGTTTGTCGGGGGGGTGCGATCAGCAAAGAACAACTTAAATAAACAAAACCATATTTATTTATTTTATGGTTTTGTTTATTTATGTTGTTCTTTGCTGACCGAACCCCCCGACAAACTTCTCCAATCATTAATCTACGGTCAACTATCTACACCTCATTACTGTATTATAATCGGAATTACTATTCAGACACATAGGTATATAGTTAAGTTAATTAAGATTACAATATTGACCAGGAAATATTGAAAGAAAAAAAACAATAAATCAAATCACAACCTCCATATTTAGTCTGTTTTGTTTCTGTTTCTTTGTTTTTGCGGCACTTCATAGCTCGAGTTTAAAAATTCTCTGAACCTTCTCACATTTTCTTTATAACCGACTTTTTTGTCTCTTTCCAGCTATCAAAAATAAAATGTAGTCAAATAGCTTCATTTGTTGAGAGCCTATTATATGTAGATTTTTTTTTCATTCACTGCTCAAGCGACTAATTTCTTCTACCTTTACTGAACACTTTGATAGTAAGCACGAAATGGTAAGAATGGATTGTGATTTATCATGATGTGTTCCTGATGATTCATTTAACTCATCTAAATCACGAGCCTCTAAGACATCCTTTACTCTAGTGATTGCTTGGACTTATTACTAATAAATTTTCAATTCGATTTAAACTTTTTTGGAATTTTGTAGATTCTTTTAATAATGTAGCAGATATAGGTACCTACTTGAGATTGTATGCAGCAGCCTGCTTTACCTTCCGGATTCAGGTTATTTTCCGACCGGACATTTCGCCCTGGGTCATTGACCAGCGCGCTTTCCCCTCCTAGATAGGCTTCAGCGATATCATCCTCACTAAGAGATGCATGAGATCTGATACCAAGGGCTTTACTTTTTGCCACTAGCAAGAACAGCAAATGTTTTTCTTTCATTCCCGTAGAGGTGCATTTTTAATGTAACACGATGCCTGGGAATGAGGTTCCTTATCTTGCAATCTTATCAACAGGCATCTTCTTTTTCATAGCCAATCTTTGCCGTATCTCACTTCTGTCGGAGCCCTGCCCTTCAACCTCGCTTTCTTTATGCTTTTCGTTATCTTCTTTGTTTACTCAAGATAACTCTATATTTTTCTTCCCTTCCGCCTAATAGTAGGTTGTGCTTCACTTATTTATCAGTTATTTCACGGTTATAATCTTATTTTATTATACCTTATAAATATAGTTCAGACTTTTCATTAAAACAATTAATAATGTACCAATTTAGTTGAATATGAATGAGTGTAGTGACAGAACTCCTATTATTTAAATTTAGGTATCACTCATTTGTTTCTAAGTATACCGAGTCAAATCTTTTCGCCGGTATGGAACATTATGAAATAAACTCTAAATTTATTGAAGTATTGTTCACACACAATTTAAAAGCATTAGTTTGTATTTTTGCTGTTCTCGAATAATAAAAGTTTTTTAAATTTTTTTTTTCTTTTGGCATCTATTACCGCTTCTAAGCGTCTCAGCATTGAGTGAACCATGTTTTTCATTAAATTCGGGTTAATTTGTTCTCATTCTTGCTGTAAAAGATCCTTGATGTGGTGTCTTCCGGTTATTTGGTGTTTTCCACACACATTTGTATCTAAAATATGCCACAAGTTTTCAATTATATTTAAGTCAGGAGACTGTGGAGGGATATGAAGTTGTTGGCGAATGTTAAATATTTACTACTCTTTAGTTTTGTTTGCTGTATATTTCGGATCATTATCATATATAAAAATACACCGATCCTGAATTCCTAATTTAGCAGCACGGGCTAGCAGGCTATGACGCAAAATATTGACATCTGCATTTAAAGTCCCTTCAATAAGCACGATATTTCCTACACCATTATAAGCCGCGCATCCTCAAACCATTACACTCCCACCTCCATGTTTTACCGTAACTGAGACGTTTTGCTTCCTGAATTCTTCAATTTTCCTTCGCCATATCGTCTTTCTACCGTCAGATCCAAACAAATTAAAATTACTCTCATCAGAGAATAATACATTTTCTTAAATACCGATGGACTTATTGATGTAATCTCTAGCAAATAAGAGCCTTTTTTTGCGATTCGTTTCACTAATATAAGGTTTGTTTTTTTGGGGACCTTTCTGTAAATTCCTTCACAACCTAAAACATTTCTAATTGTTGTAGTGCTCACACAGATCCCAGAAGTCGATTTGACCATATTAGCTAGAACACCTGCACTAACTCCTTGATTCTTAATCACCTCGATTTTCATTTTTCTTTTCTTCCTCCCATTTACTTTCTATGGACGTCCTTTCCACCGGTTATTTGAAGTTGAGCCTCTTCTTCAAATCTCATAACCACGTATCTGACGGTAGAAAAATTAATATCTAACAAACCCGCTATTTCGAGATACGATTTTCTTTGATTTTGAAATAATATAACTTTTTAGCGGCACTTAGTTTACTTGTTTTTGGCATTAGGATCGGTTAAATGAAAATAAACTTAATAGTTTGAAATGTTTTATATTATTATAATATTGTTTATGTTTTATAATATTATAATATTTGTTTATTTATGTTGTTCTTTGCTGACCGCACCCCCACCCGCCCCCGACAACTTCCCCAATAATACACTTAGCTAGGACAATCGACAACGCTGTAGACTCGAGATTACTTAGGTAATTACCTAATTAATTAATTAAGTCATTGCTCAATGGCATAAAATTACCATTATATAACATTTTTTTAAAAAAAAATATTATTTTATGTAGTTTATTATTTCTGTCATTTTAATTCATTATTTAGTTGTTTAAATATCAATAAAATTGCTGTAATAGCTTTGATATTACAGCAATTTTATTGATATTTAAACAACTAAATAATTCATTATTTAGTTGTTGTTCAAGAAAAAGTACTTTGAGTAATTCATTGAATATCATGGATAATATTATATCATTGCAATATTGTATTATTATAATTTTAATTTACTATTACTATAGTATTGCTACATTATGTATTATATCTATATACTTACTAATAATAGTATAACGTACTGTAGAATTACCATTAATGCATTATATTGTAGCTGTATTGCTGTAGCTATGAATAGGTACTATTTCATTAATATATTTTTATTACATTATTATATTTTTATGAATTTAAATCAATTAAACACACAATTATTAGAAAATAATAAGCGTTCAATAATTTTAGTCAATTAGCATCGTAACTTGGTTACCATATGCGCAGTGAGGGTATAACAATTTTTATTTTAAAATGTTCTACACATATCATTATTAAGGAAACCTTTTAATTCGTTATCACATTATGACGATGACGCCATTATATTCAACGAGCTGTATTTTGGTGTACTGCATTGTTAGCTGAATATGCAATAAAAAGTTGTTCCAATTGTAGTGATGTAGTCCAGGGTCACACGCCGTAATGAAGGCCCCCCCCACAGCCTCAATTTGAAATTTCATTTCTGGAAAGGGAGGTGTTGTTCCGAGGGAGGTGAAAGGAGGGGATATGTTTGCTTCGCCGGTGGCTGATTAGCCCCGACCTCCAGAACACTGCCCAACTTTTGACGCTCAACTAAACCTCTCTCATCCTCCAATTGAGACAAATTGAAAAGACGTCCCCGCCGCCTACTTCATTAGCTATCTGTCTTCTTTACTTGTTTAATCTACTCTCGCAAATAGCTTGTTTTGCCAGCTACAGGGCCCTAAGTTCTTTTTTACAACTTCACAGCCTTATTTCATTAGGAAGGGAGACCTTTGAATATCGATTTTAGTAGAATTATAAAAAAAAATAATAATAAAAAAATCAACAATTTCAAGGAAGGGAAAAATTTTATACAGTATTTTCTTATACACTTAAAAATTATTTTTTCAATCGATAAGATCTCGGCTTTAGTGACTAGCTTCTCTGCAAGTGTGATTTTTATTTCAATAATTTGATCACTACTTTATTCCGATTAAGAACGATAACTGATAATAATAATAATTGTTTTATTAACTGAACCACATGGTGCGATTTTCACTTCAACTTTCAAAAAATCAATAGAATGAAAAATTAATTTAGTGGTTTATAATTTGAAGGCAATTTGTACTCCACTGCCCTTTTTTATCCTGGAATTTACTAGCCTTCTTATTTTAGTTTCATTATTTATAAATATTACATTTGTGTGCTAATGCTTCTAACGTTTCGAACGTATGTCTTGAGGGCCTTCAATGTCTTCTTATGATTTTTCTGTCATTTTTACATCAACTTCTGATGAAAATTTGCCACTAAAAACAACGTTTTACTTTATAAGTTCTACTAATAATAAGTAAAATAAATTAAGTGAACAATTATCTTAGGGAATAATTCTTTTAGGTGTGGACATCTTTACTTCACCGAGCCTTGTGTATACACTAGGTTTGTGTTTTAAAGAATTTATTTTGCCAAAATGTTTCTGATAAATTAATAAAACTTACGGATTCAAAAAATGGGATTATTTACATTTTCTACTTCGGCCTTTGGTTGCGCAGAAATATATTTTTTACATTCATACCTTATTTACTGTATAAAATATATTCATAGTAATTAATTGAAACTAATATCATAATAATTAATTTTTTTATAATTTATTTATTGGTATTTATAACTTTATTAAGATATATACAGCCAGTAAATTTGCTGTTAGTTATAAAATGGCAGATAAAAACATTTGGAGAATTTATTCATTGATAGAACTCCAATAACATTTATAGTAGAGAAGATCTCGAGGTCATCTTCTTTTCAGAAGCCTGGGACGATTATCAGGTAATAAAGGAGAAACCAGGTTAAAAAAGTAGGTTTGGGTGGTTGGGAGTTTACTATGAAAGGATCGGTATCTGGTTCTGGCCAACTTGGCAACATATGGAACATTTAGGTAATGATGGATGACTTGATTTTTGACGAAGTAAGGAGTATTAAGGACTTTGGACTGTAGGATTTGATACAAGAGGAATTCGATGGTTTAGTGTAGCCCCAAAGCTCAACTCAGTATGCGCTAATAGACTTCACTATAGTCATGATGATCAGTCTTTTGTAATGGATTGTAATAAAATTGTAAACGTAGGAACAACTAGTAAATGTAATAGTCGGAATATACGAGGAGTTGCCTGTCTTTTCAGTCTTGTATAAGGATCCCAAGTCAGTCGTTTATCCTGAGGACTACATGTCCTAAGGACACCACTTATGTCTATCATTTTTATGTGTTATTTTAGCACCGACCAATAAATGTTATCTGGTCGCCCCATGTTGGATGTAATTTTTTAAATGAATATAATCCAAAAAAAGTAACAGATTTGTTTGACAGAAATAAGTGGGATACTAATAAAGGATCCTTTGGGGCAAGAAGTTTTAATTTTTTTTAGAAATTTTTAAAAATTTATTTAATTCTCCAGTTTTGGCACCATTCTTCAAGTTTGATGATGTGGGTTTGGAGGGTTCGGGAAACAATGGGTCATTATTCACTGACAATAAACATATATAATCTGCATAAGCAGTGAGGATAGTGTTAGAATAGGTTGGGTTTCAGCCATAAAAACTTTATAAGGAATAAGACCAAGGAATAAGAACCGATAATAAGGAAATATGGAGGGGGTAGGAATTTTGCGGATATTGTCTTGCAAATTAAATTTTTAAAAAATCTAAAAATACATCTAGAATTTTTTATATTTACACCTCCACTTATACGATCTCCGAACCCCTTCATCATCGCATATTCTAATTAAAAATGAGGAGACCACTGATCTTAAAAGCTCAGTCCAGTACTAAAGTGCTATTGTGTCCACCTCAAAATTTAATTTTTTTTTCTCTCACTTACTTATACACAAACGTACAGTAAGGAAATCCGTACTTGACGATAGAGGGTCAGGTTCCCTTCCTTCTACGATATTTTAAATTATCCCGCATGATTATAACGTAAAAATTAAAGAGTTCGAAACAACTTAAAATCTACATCATCTTTATTTAAAAAATGGCATAAGAATAACTAGCTTAATTATTACTGTAAGCGCCTTAATTAATGTATAGTACATTGACAGATGTCACATTAATTTGAGTTGCATCAGAAATGTATTGTTAGGGAAAGTGAAAATTGCGAACTACAACCGTTAGAAAGTTCCCTCTAAGCACGGTACATAGAAGCGAGCCAAAAGGTCGGACGGCTTCACCCTGATCTATAGCTGTAGATTTGCATATTTCTACGAGGTATATGTTCAATAATATTTTAAACTTTTTTAAGAAATTAATTTTTTTTTCATGATTTAGCGAAAATAGTGGATGAGCTTTGATTAAATGTATACTAGACCATTTTTCCTCTTATCCACAAATTTCCCCCAACATTTGGTCGATCCAGATGAGTCCTTCTAGAAATACTGTCATGTCAATGTCAAGAAAAATAAGTTTGAGCGTAGATAAATTAAAGTAACGGTTAGTATTTGATAAAATTATTACTGGATCATTTATTTTAACATTTACGAACAAACAAATGATTACATTCGTTCTGAAAAAAAACATAGTAACAGTAGTGTTTACCTTCTATTAACTTAGTTTAATATATTTTTTTAACCTTTATAATATAAATATTATAAGGGAGACTATTGCCATCGTAAAGAAGTTTCTGTTTTGAGACGAGCATGGGCATGACAACCCAATGAAGGGTGTTTTAAATTATTTATAAGTAACCAACTGTTACGATTTTTCCAGAAAGCATTATTGTAGCTATTTGTCGAAAGAAATTCCAGCCAGGACAACATATTTGGTTACCAATGTACATAGATTCCTAAACATAAAATTCAAAACCTCTTATCGATGGAATTAATTTTTGTTATTTATTGATTATTTACAAGAAATAAAGTAATGAGATGAAAAATCATATTTATAAAAAGACCTAACATTCATTCCAGGCTCCGTCTTAAAAGCAGTAAAATTCTAGGACATATAGCATAGATTGGGAAAAAATAGGGACATAGATTGGGTTTCTGCTACAGAAAAGTTCATAAAGAGAAAAAAATATGAGATCGAATATCTGTTTATAGACATGGTTAATGACACATGAATAAAAGTTTATTAGACAGTGGGGACGAAATAACTATGCTTGTCTGGACGTAATTCTTTTTTTGTGGCTTTGCTACAACTGTGTGAGATTGGAAAGGAAAACTTGAAAGCAGTAAAGTACTTGAGTACCGATGCTACTTGAAACCCATATATTTTTATTTTTTTTCTTTAAGAATTTATTACATCATGCTATACAAATGTTCACTGGCTAAGTTCTATATTATTTTGTTTTTAATTTTATAATTATTTCATTGTGTTATTTAATATCAGTACAACTCCGTTACTTAAATGAAATTAGCCGTATTTTAGCCCTTTCAATAGGACTTTTAAATATTATACCTATGTTAAATACATATATTTGTTTTAAATATTATAATAACATCATTATTTCCTTCAATATAATTTAATACAGTACTGTAAGCGTAAAGTTATACGATAAAAGCCGTTTGCGTTTCCCTGTCACTTGTATTGCGGGTACTGCATAACCCCAGCCCTGAGGTCGTTTGTAAACAATATTAAAAAAAAAGTTCATGATGAAAAATTTAAAATGTTAACAATGAATTTAAAAAAAGGGATATGAATAAATTATAAGTTGAAGGTTCAATGAATAAAAATTTTGTTAAGAGAGAGTTAGAGAGGAAGGAATGATTTTTTTTTTTTTTTTCGTGCCCCCCTGACGAAATAAGTTATTGAATTCATACATATAGGCGTTATATGTATATCTGGTAGTTTGTAATTTGTAAGAGAATGATAAAAACGTTCGGACAACTAGTATAACATGAAACGTGATTTAGTTTTGAGTATGTACTCATTAATGTCTCTGTGTGGAAGTAACATTATGGATAGATATGTACAAATTTAATTTAATATTTACTCCTTTCAGTCTCTATTTCATTTATTTTTTGCGGCGTGTACCAAATAAATAATATATTTATGTAATTAATTTATTTTTTCAGAAATAATGTCAACTTGATTAAAAAAAAAAAGAAGTTAATTCAGTATAAGTAATGCCTCACTTTAGATTTAAGAAACAATAATTTATATCTATGCACATGGGGAAAGTGCATAGATATTAATTATTGATAAGAAAATAATATAAATCAAATTATATACATTTTCACTAAAACCCTTATTTGCAACTAAATAAACAAATAACTAATTTAATTTTATATAATTATAATGAAAAAAAAATTAAATCTATACTGCTACGCCCATGATGGGTTAGGGGTGAATTGCTTTGTAAGTAAATACTTGTTAGTATAAAATACATTTTCTAAAACATTTTAAAATTACAACATCATTGAATAATTTTTATTCAGGTAAATTTATAAAAAAAAGTTTAATTTCATAAAATATTGTCAATTCTCTTTTATAAAGTATTTTTATGTCTTTTTTGCCTATGCCTGTGTATGCCTGCTTTCATTACTATCTCTATAATCCACTAGTTAGTGACCTGATCCCAATCTATTCTCGATAATCCTTTGAAGTACAGACCCGTCAACAGCTACATCCAAACAATAGTCAATATGAACTACAATGAATAGTTGATCCACAATAGTACTGTAATAATACTCGATATAGGCTTTTTACGAATAATACCTTTGGTACGGTTATAAAGCTCGATAAATAAATAAATCAGACCGATTCCGTCTTATTATTATTCATTTTCTATAAACTATTAAAATAATATTAGAATAGCAGATATTATACAACTAATTTTTACGTGTAAAACATAATCTCCAAATATTTCTCACATCGTTACATTGGTAATACTTCTTTATAACCTGAGATAACCTTGTTGTTATATCTGTTGAGGTCTGCTATTTAAGACATATCAAATAGTCTTAGAACTACACACTAAGGAAGTAGATTTCCTTGTTTTCTAAAAAGAAAAGAAATAGTTCAATTTCTTTTGTATTCTGTTTGCTCCTATCTGTTGTATTTGCCTTCAATGAATAAATTCGCTTTGAGATCTTCACAGTTGACAATAAGTTGAGACCAGGTTTTCTTGCAATAAAAACCCCAAAACATGCAAAATACTAAGTAAAAACCTTTGAAAAATGTAAGAAATCAAATGTATTATGTAATTTATAATATTATTATGTACATGAAAAGTTTATCTAAGATTGCTTGAATTAAAATTATTCAGCTTAGCTGATTTTTCAAAATCACAAAGTTGTGGTAGTTTTATGAAGTTTGAAATTGAGTTTTCCAGGAATCATTATTGGTGAAAATCATTACCTTCAGTTAAGCTCTTATGGAAAAATTTTACAAAAATCAAAGTTGTTTTGGTTTTGAAAATTTTTTCATAATTATGGGTGAAGGGATGTAACGATTTGTTTTTTCTGGACACACGATTTTATGATTTAGGAAAATTAACTTTCCTTTTTATTAATTTAAAAAAATCGGGTATTAAACTCCAAACTTCATATTTTGTAATTATGGGTTCCGAAATTCTTTATTATTCAAAACTATGAGATTTTATATTCATTTTTTCGATTTAATTAAATCAGGAACAAAATAACTTACCTTCATATAAAGTTGATTTTCTGGATTTCAGTATTTCCAATGTCAATGGAAGTGCATCTTGAAATCTCACAAACCCAATTGTTACTTTTTTTTTTAATTATTACAAATTTTAATCGTATTAATCGTTGCCGTGTAATTTTCTGATAACAAATAATCTTGTCATTTCCTCAGGTTGGTGTCCACTAGAATTACTCGCCGAGTCAGGAATGAGTTCGTATCAGGGATTATTTAACTAAAAATTAATTGTTAGTTGCGAGACATTATTTATTAGTCAATTATAATAAATATATCCATATTGTCTCACACTTTCTATTATGTTGTACCTCCTACGTTTCGGCCATTCCGTCCATTCTCAAGGATTATACTTGTAATATCACAGCTAATATTGTTATCAAAATACTGCAGGCTATTCTGCCTTAGTCAATAACCCTTGATTTTACCAATTTAACACATAATGATCATAGTTCAAACATTATATTTGGGCTATTTCCTAAAAATAAGAATAAAAATTTTCTTTGAAAGCTTTAAGAGCTGTTACGTAAAAACGTTACCAGATTAAAAGGACATTTTTCATTATAATTAATAAAAAAACCTTTCTCAGGCAAGAAGTTAATTTATATATGAATTAAATTGAACTGGGTCCAAAATGACGTTTCGAAACAGCTCTTGGATTTGAAAGAAGGATTTCTATCCTTATTTATAGAAACAAATGTGATGTTTGAACTATTATAATTATGTGTTAAATTGGTGAATGTCAAGGTTTACTGAAAGGGATAGAAACTGGCAAAGGTAGAATTGCTTGCAATATTTTGATAACAATATTACTTGTAATATTACAAATATGATCCTTGAGGAAGGCCGGAGTGGCCGAAACGTAGGAGGTAAAACATAATTAAAAATGTAAGACTTTTACATTACCTTTTAAAGGTGGATATTTTTTATTATAATTGACTAATAAATAATGTCACGCAACTAACAATTAATTTTCATTTGAATCATCCATGATACTAACTCAGTCCTACCTCGGCGAGTAGTTCTAGTAGAGACCAACATTAGGAAGTAAAGTCTTGGGAAATCACAAATTGACGATTACAGAAATACAATAAACATTTTAAAATTTAAGTTATGTAAAAAAATGTAATGATTAGGTTCACGTGATTTAAAGTTGCACTTCTTTTTACTACAAATAGAAATACTGAAATCTAGAAAATAAAAATTTACGATAACTCTTGTTCCTGATTTAATTCAATCAATGAATGGAATTACAATCTCAAAAGAAAGAATTACATTATCTGGAAATACAAAATTTAAAGTTTAGAGTTTAATACTGAAATTTAATATTTTAAATCTTCACTTCTATGAAGCAGCTTTATTAATTTTTCTGAATAATAAAATTGAGGGTTCCAGGAATAATATACAAAAAAATCATTACATACCTAATGATTTTATTCCTACTATGAATCCCGAAAAACCCAATTTAAACTTAATAAAAATACAACACTTTTGTGATTTTTATAACAATATCAGCTGTGATATTATAAATAAGATCCATGAGAGTGGCTGGAAATGCCAAACGTAGGAGAATATAAAATAAAATAACAAGTGTAAGACTTTATTGATTTTTTAAATTATAATTTATATAATTGATTAACTATATGAAACCTGTCACACACAAGATATTAATTTGTATATCATTGATTAGATTTATTTTATAAATAAATAAGTATATATGCAATTTAAATTTTCAGCATTTCCTCAAAATTTATTAATTCGTGCAATAGCAAAACTAGTATCGATATAGCGCCCTCTTTATGATTTATATTTCTGCTGAGGATGAGTTTGAAGCTAGGGGAGCAAAATATGCAATTACACGAAAAACCGTTGAGAATACTGGATTAGTAGAATTTTGTCCACGGTGGTTGCGGTTTTGGTAATAGCCTACCCTTTTGATAAAATAAAAACCCCATCCTTAATAAATTTCAACTCTTGAAGAGGTATCAATGGAAGTAATTGAACAAAGGAAGGGAAAGACATATATCTAATGGGCCGAGTGGAAGCCAAAACAATAGGAGCCTTATCTCCAGGAGCCAGGAGGGGAGGGTCTTCATTGAAAATAATTAGATATTTGACAGTGGACCACCTCGGACTAGATTAATTAAACCTTTATCCATCGCTGCTCGCCTGTGAAATGAAACAAAGCTCCCTGCTTCCTCTGCAACTTGAAACCCGTGGGCGTCCACTCCCAGTCTCGTTTAGATACACGGTTAGGTATTACCTCTCGGATGTCGCCAGGGGCAGATGTGAGCTAGACTTGTGGGGCTTTACTTACGTCCATTACGTTTAACCAATTTAATATACTGCTTTCTAGAATACCACAACCGTTATTAAATTAAACTACAAGCGAGTACAAAAAGTGTAGAAGCGCCCTAATATTCTATATAGTGCTACATTTAATATAACAATTCCATCTTATTTTTTTAATAAAGTGTTATGGATGAATAAATAGTATCGAATACAAGTTCCTCAGATGTATTCGTTCTTCAAAATCTTTTGTAAACGAAGTTAATTTTCATAAATGAAAATCATTAAAACAATTAGAAGTCAAAGTATCAGATCACTTTATGATTGTTTATTAAGCTCAGGAGAGTAGAAGTGATTTACTCAGGTATTATCTAATGAATCATATCATTGTAATCTTAACTGGCTTTATTATGTCTAACCTACTACCTAAGTTTGATCTGTTAAGTACATTAAGGTGAAAATAATAAAATTTAAATTAATAATAATAAAATTTAATGAAAATAATAAAATTTAAATAAAATTTAAATTGAGCGTTTATAACATGTAATAACGAAAGGGCTATCTATTTACAGAAAATTGATTGGTAATAAGAGGTTGATTGGACCGAAACTTACCACCCAGTATTTAGTGACAACCAGTAAGAATGTCATAGTGAGGAATATTCTTAGAAAGATGGATTAAATGGACAATCTGCCTGTCAAAATTTATTTGTTAATGAGTAGATGGGAAACAAAATACTATTTTACGCAAAGTAGTCTAGTAATCATTGGAGAAGTTTGTCGGGGGGTGCGGTCAGCAAAGAACAACATAAATAAACAAAACCATATTTATTTATTTTATGCCGACGTTCTTCAAGACCTGAAACTCAGGTCGAAACGACGGCATAAAATTAACAAATATGGTTTTGTTTGTAATGTGACTGCTTTTAAATTCTCGCTAATGCTAGAAAAACCCAGGATTCCTTAGTAGATTGCTTCAGCTCCATCGATCAAAAAAAAAAAAAAATTGTAGCAAAGATAGAGTTTGAATGTAGGAAGCTGCTCCGGACGGCGATCAACAAAGGTACATATTTCCTGACCATCTTCCTTTCATCAATTATATACGCTCAATAATAATTCTTCAAACATATTTTGAATGTTAACCAGGTTTAAATTCCTTCTGAAAATGAAACATTTTTTCAATTTTAAAATACGTTTTGTACCAGTTGTATTATAATAAACTCCCCAGTCATTTTTGTCTATCCCTTGCTAATTTTTGGTCTATTTTAATTATAGATCGAATCATTAACAATTATTTGTACTAAGTCGGCTTAAAAATCAGGACAGAAATTTAAAAAAATCTCGTCTACACAAGTATGTTACTTTTAAACTTTATATTCAGTTTTGTGTGAGCCATTTTATTACTTTTTTGACATAAAAATCGCATTCGATGTCCTGGGTTCAACATTTCAATCTTAAGTGGAGAAGCGTGTCCTCGTTTCAATAATAATCAATCAAGTAAACTTTTGAAGTCTATAAATACACATAATATTGATGTATTAACATCTCTCTACGGTATCAGTTTCAGTTGTGTTACATTTACATGCTACATTTAGTTCTATTATGATTTTTCTGTTCTATAAATAATTAATAGAATTAGAAAAAATTACTTTGTAATTGGACGTTACGACAATTTATAAAATTCAAAAATAAATTTTTTGGGTATAATGTTATTCACCGCTATAAACTACGTAAATATAATAAGTAATTGATTCAATTATTAGTCCAATGTGTGAATATAATATAAAATATAATAAAATAAA
>NW_027107855.1:340255-341414 GCF_000696795.3 Halyomorpha halys | reverse complement strand
CAAAAAAGGAACAAATAGTTCATAACTATTTAATGTCCGACGTTTCGCTCCACTGTTCAGGGCTTCTTCATCTGTTCAAAGCGATAGGTTAAACAGACCACTTGTTTGGCCCTGACCATCTTATATTTTAATAGTATTTAATTAATCTATCTACATCCCTAAATCTAGCAATTGCAAAACATTGCCAGGTCCGCTAGCCCATCTATGAAAAAGAAACATATGAAGAAATCTATGAAAGAAGAAGAAAAGAATAAATAAATGTTAAATCAGTCTATTATTATTATCATTCTCATTACAATGATGATTTTAGCATTACCTTCAATCCAAAAAATTATTTCAAAGTTAAAAGAAAAGTCATGGTATGTAAAAAAATATTCATTGAATTATAATTTTTAATATATCAAACTATTCTTACACATAAAATATTTGAACCTTCAGTGTTAATTTTTATTATAAAACGCTCGAAATATTTAAACCTTGTATACATCACATTGCAAACATTTATGCAGGAAATGTTTGAAATTTTACCTCAGGCAATTGTGCTTCAGGTATCGGTACTGGATTCTACTATTGAAACCTATATGCATTCACGAACATTTAATATCAAGAATCTGACAGTACGATTCCTGTCAGTTGTAAGTTGTGAGTTTGTCTACCCTTCAACTTATCAATTCATGCCAACAGACTGGCTAGTCATAACCCAGAATTATAAATAAAAACTTTTTTTCTTTTTTTAAAAATAAAATAAAAATATAAAGAGTGTGAAAAGAAATAATATAACCTTACATAAAGAATTTATAAACGAAATTCTAAATTCTAAATAAGTTATATTTCAAATAAAATGGAAATAAGGTAAATATGAAAACTATAGCAAATATAGAAATTTTATGAAAGGAATATGGTCCGGGTGCGGTCAAAATAACTCAAATAGTAGAAATATACTATTTTAATGACCCAACGTTTCGCCCCACGTTGCCTGCCCTGATGAATCCCTGAATATAATAATTGAATATAATTGAAGCCCTGAATATAATAAAATCCACATAATACTTTGTTTTTTCACTTTTTTCTGCATTTCAGAAGCCCATTTTCTTGCCATATCCTTTATTCTTATTTTTCTAAATTCTCACATTTTTAATTTCTTTTATTTATTAAATTT
>NW_027107855.1:314789-339485 GCF_000696795.3 Halyomorpha halys | reverse complement strand
AGCCCTGAAGAAGCCCTGCAACGTGGGGCGAAACGTTGGCTCATTAAAATAGTATATTTCTACTATTTGAGTTTTTTTGACCGCACCCGGACCATATTCCATATTCTTTACACACGGTCAATCAATAATCTTCTAGAAATTTTATATGAAAACTAAATATTGAATCTCACTATACCACAGAAAAATTATTCCTGACAAACCTAAGTATTTCTCATCATTAGACATGATAAACCTTGCATCCAGATTAGTACTAGAAATAACAATGATTAGGTAATTAAAAAGGAGAGGAAATAAAAACATGAAACTTTTAAGACAGACTTATGCAAATCAAGGAAATGTCTCCTAAGAAAAGATGTTTTCTAAAACAATTAATTTAAATAAATCCTCCTTTTACTTTGTCTGAGTTGAAAGATTGAACCAAGAATAAAGCACTCGATTTTAAATTTTACTATCATAGTTATAACTGCATTTTCATTGGTGTACCGGGTCTCAGTTTATTAATTCCGTTTAAGCTCTTCATAAAAATAAATTCTTTATGCAGTAACTCTTTAAAATATTACACCAATAAACTTTATTAGTTTCAATGTTTTAAAAATAAAAAAAGTATGATTATAATAGTTAACTAATTCTAATTTGGTTTTCCATTTTTAGATGAAGTTTGTTTTTAATGGCGATGGTGTCTGGTTCATCAGTTCTTCAAGGAATGTCATCAACATTTTAATGAAATATTCAATACCAAAAGTTAGATAAAAATAATAATTCTTAGAGAGAAAATAAAAGAATTGTTATATATATATATAATAATAATAAGTGACATTTATAGATTTAATAAATAAATAACAGACTTCTAATGATGACAAAAAATGATTTGAGAAAAATACGAAAAGAAAAGTCAATAATACAGAAGTAATGTAAATAATATGAATTGATAAATATAGAATTTACAACAGAATGCCCTGCAGCAACAGTTTCAGTCTTCGGGTTGAGGTTGGATTTCCTAAGTTGTAAGTTAGTGCTCCTTTAACTGTTGGTAACTGGGAGTGAGATTTTATATACACACGATGGTCAAGTAGTGTATTGATTTATTTCTACTTCTCTTTCATACATTCATTTCTTACAAACAAAGTGGTACCCACACTGATTCTTAGGACTTTGATTTAGAATGATTGTAATTTTTTTCTTTTCGTGTAGGATGCTGCTTCCCAAAACTCACAGTCGTACATCAATAAAGGCTTTAGTGAGGTTTTATAAATAATAATAGTTGTTACTGGTTTTCATTTAGATTTTTTATTTATGATAGGATTGTTAACTTTGCTTGGATTTGGGTTAATTTAATGTTGATAAGGTAATCCCTAGTAAGGTGTTAAAGTAAACTCTAAGAAATCTTATTGTCATTGTTCTGAGAGAAAACTGTTGTATCCTCATTGATGGAGGTATGTGTGGACTTGTTAAAGAAAATGGGAGAAAGGACGGAGCCTTGCGAGTACAGACATAGATTTGTTTGATAGTGGAATTTGTGTTATTTGTGCTAAAAAAAAAATATTCGGCCATTGAGGAATGAGCTAAGAATATCGCATAAGTATTTCGGACTGGCTTCATTCTTTAGTTTCCATAGGAGACAATGGTGCCAAACCTTATCAAACGTTTGTTGGAACATTACCAGTGTGTGTTTCTTCATTTCAAATACGTTTACTATAAATTCCGATAGACTTGCTAGTTAGTGAGAAGTAGAAAGGCTATACTGAAAACCAAATGTTACAGCATTTGATTTATGTATTAATGTAATTTAATAACAGCTAAATATAAGAATTGGAACGTCATGACCAAGATTAGTACTTTGTTTAGTACTTAATTTGTAAATATATTTAAAAAAAGGAATATTAACGATATTATAAATTAGTATAAAAAGTTTAGAAAATTTACACTACTTTAAATGATATCTTAGATTTTCTATTGTTATTGGTAGTTTTAAAGATATTCGGAGCTTCGAATAAAAAATTGTTTATTTTTAACGTTTTGAAAAACTGCCATTTTTTATTTCCCCTACGTATATACTTGACAGACTCATCAATTTTGACTAGTAATTATACATAGTTTTTATTGGAGTGAAATAACTGACTTTTTTCTCCTCTCGGGCTCTTGTACTATTATGAGCGTTTTAAAGTTCTATAAATTGGACCAAAGGGCACGAACCGGATTTAATTAAACCAATTAGAACCGGAGGTATAAAATGAAACGTTTGAAATGTTTTTCTTTATTTGAAACCTTTGACAAATATTATATGGGCATTAAGTTTAAATGATATTTATGGAGGTTAAAAGATGAGATATTCAGCTTACCAGCGATTCCATTAACTTTGGAATTGGATAGAATGTATAGGATTATGAACGATTATATCAACAACGGTCACCAGAAGAAAAAAAATCCTCAAAAACTCAGAAATCAAAATGAAGAATTTCTAATAGCTAGAAGATAAAACATATATGATTTGCTTTTTCTTAAAACAATTTTTTTTTTGCTCACTTTACTGAAATATCAATTATGTTTTTACTATTTTTCTGAATAAGAAATCATTTAATAGAATCAGGAATATTTTTTTCTTATTCTCCAGAATCGATTGGCATATAATAAATATGGAAAAATGTATACTTCTTGAACTAAGTGCTAAACATGCTTAATTTTATTAATAACTTGACTGATATTAAATAAAACATATTGATTGCATATTCAAGTCTTTAACAAGTACCTGTAGTTATAAGCATCTACTATTCGCCCTTCATTCCTATTAATGTCTACCTTTCGATTCTTATCAGTCTAAAATCTCTGGGAGAAAAAAAAATCATTTCGTAGATGTAAATCGAGTTTGTAATTTTTTAAATAACAGCTTTAGGGCAACGTGGAAAATGAAATTATTGCGTGTTGAAGCTTTCCTAGCTTCTTGTTGCTACCCTCACTTAGGTCGTTTGTTATTAAAATTCTAGTCCATTAGTTACGCCATGCGAGATCATCTTAAACATTACACTTTATATTGAATATAACTAATTGCTATCATTATTAAAAATTATATCAGAAAAAAATAATAATTAATCAATGGACGTTTAGACATCTATATCATATGTATGTATATTACTTTTAAAACTAAAATAAATGCTGTAAACAAGCATTATTAGATGGTATTATGATTTAGTTTTTTTTTTTGTTTATTCATATTTTTTATCTTGTGTGTGAGTTCTTTACTTGTTACTTCTTTAAATATATAATTTGCCAGTAAATATTATATAAATATTTACAGTGCTTATAAACATAATGTATGTAATTTAGCACATTATGATGAAAATTAATTTCTTAGTACATATTGTTTCATAGGTAATTGATTAGTGATAAAAATTGACAAAGGCATAATGGCCAGCAATTATGTAATAAGCTAAGTTTGGCAGTGATAAGTGTGAAGAAGGTAGGAAATTTAATTTTCATAATGTTTTTAGAATTAATTTATAATGAATGGAATGTAAATAATTTTTTTTTAAATGGTAGATCTTTTAAAATGGCCGGAATGGCTGAAACGTAGGAGTATAAAAATAGTACAGAAGTGTTAAGACTGTATAGATGTTTTTGTTATTACTAGTAAGTTTAATTTTTTTTTAGGTGAGTCGTATCATAACATGTTTTCTTTAAATGTAAGTCCTAACAAGTTATCAAAAACAGACCAAGTCGTAGATAAATAATATTTAAATCAAATAATGATGTGAATTTGCATTAAGCTATTATTTAAATATTAAATAAACATTTTTTTCTAAGTTTATTTATTTATCTTTAACTACTAAACTGATTCCAGGAAAAATCCTTGATACTACAGTAATTTTAAAACCATAAAATAAATATTCTAGTGTTTAGAAGAATTAATTTGTTAAATACATCATTAAAAAAAATAAAGTAATTATTTAAGCATACACGTAACAAATAAGCAAGTTAGGAACGAATAAAAAAAGTTTTTATTTCAATATTATGTTCCAGTTTAATTACTCAAGTAAATAATCTGTCAAGGGTCAAGTCAAGAACATCATTTTTTTTTAATTACGTGAAGCCTGTTGGAACTTTCTTATTTCGATTCGAATAAAATTTTCAAAAAGAACTACTATCGTAAAGCACGTCCTTAAAGTTGCAATCTTATTAGAATTTTAAATTTCATTCTCTTCCAGAAATCCCAAGATCATTAGGAACAGTTGGCCTTCCTCCCACTTCTTTCCTGATTTTTTAAAATGTATTTTAAACACTCCTAATGCTCCTTAGCGTTAAGCTTATCTTTTTATTGAGACAAATCTACTTTGATTTTACTTGAATAATTTTTTTTATCTTTTTTGCCCTCTATGATTATAAAGTATTTAATACAGTTAACAAGCCTTTATTGAATTAAAAATAGTTCTCTCTCGCCTCACTAATATTTTATTAGTATTACATTCTCTACCATGTTATATTAATTACTATCATTCTATACTATTTATATTAAATTGCATCTATTAATTTTAGTTTGACTACGTGCAAACTTTTTTTCCTGGGCATACCTCTGTTTAGAAATTTTCAAATACCAAAAAAAAAAAAAAATAATGGAAAAAAATGTAATTTTTGGAATGATTTTATATATTATGTCTTTCCTATTTTTTGCTTTAACATAACATGATTTGTATCTTAATTAAAAAGATTTTTTTTTAAATTTAAAACTCATACCTCTTAATTGGAATTACGGACAAATCATGCATCGTATGACTAAATATTTTAATTATTTACTTATTAATCATTTTTTCTTCATAGATATCATTAAACATGATTTGGATTCCTCGTAAAACAGTAGGATTCCTGTCTTCAAGATTTATCTGCAAAACATTCGAATATTAGATCAGAAAATCTCGTAAAATTTAGAGATATTGTTTGAGTTTGACTTCAATGCCCCGAGCAACCTGCTATATAGGTGATCAAATTCTAAATTTTAAACTTGAGAACGCATGAATTCTAAGAATATTTCTTTTGATGGACCATTCAATAGATTTGTACCATGTTATTTGCTAAACAGGAGGCCTCATCACAATAATTGATGCATCTGACGTGAAAAAAAGAATATATATGTACTGATTATTTTTTTCTTGACTGTTAATAAAATATATTTTGGCGAATCTTGTGGATCAGTCAATAATACAACTATATGAAGGCGATGTTTCGAAACTGTAAAAAACGCATAATCATGCTCTACAATGTACAAAACTATTTTTTAGACCAAACTATTTTTCAAAATAATTATTAAAAAACTGTATGCACATAGTATAATTTTAGATTTTAGTAAGTAATGTTTTAATTGTAATAGTTAATAACCATAAATTATACTATGTACGTGTAGTTATTTAATAATTAGTTGAAGAAATTATTTTTTTAAAGAACTGTTTTTTTCATTGTAGGGCACGACTATGCAAACAATAAAGTTGCAAAACGTTGCCACGATATAGCTGTATTATCGACTGACATCAAGATCCATTAATATCATCGGCAAAATAAGATTCTTTAAATTATTATTTTTAAAGTATAGAATTTTATTTTCCCCGAGAGCCAAGCTGAAATATGACAATGATGGAGAAAGGAGTTGGAAAGAGTAGAGGAGTAGAGAAGGGTACAGCCGGTGCCGCTAGCCTTTGTACGCTCCTCGCAGCTTCGGCTCCTATTAACCGTGAAATATCGCCTTTCATCAGCCGGAAAAATGGAATCCATTTGCCCGAGAGGCGTTGGCGCTTTGCTTTTCCAGCTTTTCTTCAGGCAAGGAAGTACGTGTGGATTTCCCCGCTTGCCCAGCACGTGCTTCATGTTCTACCGGTCACTTCTTGGAAAACGGTCGGCCTAGTTTTCACTTTTCTTAGCCATTATCTCTGTGAGCTGTTGTAACAGAAATTCACGGGTGAATAACCTAAAAAGAACTGTTAAAGAAAACGAGATTGACTGGTGATTACGTGGTGTTACAAAAATATTAAAAAAAAAAAAAAAAATATGGCTTGAAACTGTTTATTAAACATCTCGGTTGCGTATGTTGTGGAAGTAAAAAAGTGTCGATTCTTGTGCTCCAGTAACGTTTTTTAGAGTTGTTCTGTCAACGATTTTTTGTTACACATTCGCTTTCACCAAATGTATCACCTGAATCTTTAAGTTATTTCCTTTAAAGTTGTCGATTATTAATGATATACTACAGGACAGATTTTTATAATTAAAAAGAAAAAAAGATCTGTTGGTGGGATTTGAGCAGCAATAACCGAAGTCCTAATTCCATATTCAGAAAAATTTAATTTGAAAAACTGAATCTAAAGGCTTCCTTAAGCGATGCTGGTATATATATATATGTATATATATATAAAAAAATAGTTATTTTTTGAGATCATTGTTAGTTTTTTCTTGTAAAAGTTTAATCTTTTACTGTCAACGTTATATAAAAAACTAGATCTTTATAAAAATGAACATTAGTTAACTCTAAGTTACAGATTTAATACTAAGATGTGATAGAATAGGCCAATTTATACTTCAAATAATATAATTAAATCGTAAATTCAGAAATGTAACTTAATATACTCTTGATTGCACTACTTAGCACATTTTATCTGTTTCTGTTTGTTTACCCCATTCCGAGCCATTTCTGACGAAGTTATCTTAGTTATGATGTTAGAATGAGATCTTGTTTTAATTCTGTGGGGCCATCACGAAATAAAAAACATCCCACTCAGGATATGGACCATTTGTAGCCAAGGAAGCTAGAGCATATACACTTTCACAGACACTGCCCCGCCTAATGGGTCAACACATATATTTCGTAGCAGTCACACGAAATGAAAACTTGATACTCCACCATGGTTAGAATTGTTTAGTTACCTGTAGATATCCTTCTCCCTCCTCCACCCCCCTCCCCTTCCAGATGTCCGAAATAACCAGGAAGAGGGTCATAAAAATTCCTGACCTGAGACAGAATTTGAGGGTGCTAATGTGAGGCCTTAATATACTCGGCTACGATGGCCTATTTGAACTAATCGATCACAAAATTAAGATAGACAATAAAAAAGAAAAAAATGTAACTTCTAATAGCATTTACTGTGACTGAACACCCCATCTTGACGACTTATTTTATTTAATGTAATTTACAACTGTACAAAATAATACAATAAGTAAATAAGTTGTATGTTTCATATACACTTGAAAATCTTGAGAAGGAACCACCTATTGTTGGTACTTCAAACATTAATTTAAATTAGAAGGCCCCGTGGCCATCTTCTTTTCAGACGCCTCGGAGGATTATCAAGAATTGTTAAGGATGAAGGATTAAGAATTAATGGGTTAGGATGGTTAAGGAGTTTGGAATGAAAAGACGCATATCTGTTTTGGGCCAAATCTGTAACGAATGGAATGTTAAGGTCTTTGTGAATTAGTTTATTTGTAACGTAATAAGGAGCATCAAGGATTTTACGTCTTGACGACTTAAATGAATTCGTATAACATCACATTCAAATTACATATCTAATATTTCTAGTGGACTACTCGCAAATCTTAATAACCTACAAAATATTTTAAACAACAAGAACTATCAATAATAAAAATAAATGCAACAGATTATTGGTTCGGCCGGTGAGTCAACTATTTTGACTAATGGAAAATCGGCATATTTAGCATCCTAATTGTACTTTAGATAATTAGAACCTCTTCTATTAAAAATCTCTTTGTAGATAGTTTTATAATACAGACTAAGGAGTTGGGTTGTTGGTCGAAGATAATTTTGAATTTCTATGAAGTTGGCTGGAGAAAAGGCTCAATTGTTACTAACACGCCCAGGTCCATTTTTTCTCAAAGTGAGTCAATCAATATTTCCGTCACTGAGTTCCATCCTTCCTTTAATAAAAAAGCTCATTTGCTTAAAAAATAAGGCTAGAAACGGGTATAAAATTCGTTTAAATAGACGACTTCGTTCCAAAAACGGCCACAATCTGTTACCATTAGTTACAGCTCATGGTTAGGTTTAGTGTAACTATTAACATAGTACTCGGTCTATGTGACCTCGAAAAACTACACTAGGACTTTCTTTGTGTGTTTACCGTTCTATTTAAGCTGTAGTAGTGGATGGATATTTAATTAATGAAAGGATGGATTTTTACAATAAAATATCTAACTTTTCTAAAACTGAACTATTTTGTCAAATAAGTCTGTTGGGCTCGCTTGATATTTCTTTTAATTTAAATTAAAAAGAGTTTCTTCGAAAGTTGTTTGACTGTCACGTTAGCACATTCGTTTAGTAAGTGGCTTAGTCCAATTTCGCTTTGTATATAACTAATAAACATTCTATAAATTCCATCAGATTTGCTTAGCATTCAATTTTAATTGGATATCGTTATCCAAGTCCAAAAATAACATCAATGGTATTTTTCTATAAAAAAAAGTTATTTCGATCATCTGAATATTTTTATAAAGTGCTTGTTAGCAAACTGTCCAATAGATCGGTTGTCTGAAAATGTCAATATTTTGTTCCAAGCTGAAGTACGTTTACTGGATTTCCTAAAATTTATTAATAACGTCATAGTTGAAAATTCCAGGGAATACACACTATTTTTCAGAGTCGATATCACCTATATGCTGTTTATTTAGTTTTTGTTTAATAAATAAGGCGCTTGATGAAAGACTTTAACAAAAACAAATTTAATAATAAATCAGTTTGATACCAATTATCACTCTTTCATTATTATTGTAATTTTAATATATTATTACTAAGATGTTAGGCTTGCTCATTGGTCATAATTATTGATATAATAATAATTTTAAGTTAATACTTTTGTCATTTCCAACAGTCATAAAATTTAAAGAACCTCATAAGAAACTCCATGATTAGTTCTTGTCATTCTTAGGTAATAACAAAGTTTTATACAATAAAATACAATGGCTTGTATTTTACTTTCTACTTTTTATTCAGTTACGAGTGTATAACCTACTTCAGCAGTTGTCTTACAGTTAATGATAAACGGATCACAGTGAACATATATTCCTTGTAGTAAACGAACATACTTCTATGGTTGCCTGATAAAACTTGTTAATTATAAAAATAAGCTGCATTATGAGAAAATCAGTTTTCGTGATCCTTTATGATTTATTGATTGAAATGAAGATATTAAAACTTCAAGCCCATTGTAGAATTAATAGTATGTTAATTGTATAAATAAAATAATAAATGTTTACTGTATATTATTTAAAAATAAAACTATAACTTGTAATATAATAACAAGCATTAGATTAAAAACTTATACGTTGCGACATTTGAGAAGGTACAGTGCAATCAAAGATTAGTAAACAGAAGTACTGATTACTACAGAGGTATGCAGCGTATCATAAAGTAATTGATTAATGTTTGAATTTCATGAAATTTAACTTTCAGGTATACATAAAAAAACAAAAACAAATGATCCCTCGCAGACGAATTAATTAAATAGATTATGTAAAATAATGATGATTTATAATTGAGAAATTGAATTCGTTACAATTACTGCAATATGAGGTAATTATTCAAGTTAAAATATTATATTCTGTAATATATATATTTGGTTTTTCAGTTACATTTATAGAAAGTGATATTATAATTGCAGTTATATAATTTTTATAAAGATGATAATAATATTTTAATTTATGATTTATTGTTTTTATTGTAAAATCAAAAATATTTTAAAACAGTTTTTACTGTACTTTTTTTTTTTTTTTTAATAATTTATTTATTGATATTTACAACTGTATACACATATATACAACAAGTAAATTTGCTGTAGGTGACATAGTAACTTGATAAAAACATGTGGAAAATCTACCCACTGATAGAACTCCAATAACATTTCTAGAGAAGAAGATCTCGAGGCCATCTTCTTTTCAGACGCCTAGGAGGATTATTAGGTAATGAAGGAGAAGCCAGGTTAGAAACAAGTGGATTTGGGTGGTTGAGAAATATATTATGGAAGGAACGGTATCTGGTTCTGGCCAAATCGGCAACATATGGAATATTGAGGTCCTGATGGATGACTTGATTTGTGACAAAGTAAGGAGCATTAAGGATTTTACGAAGGATTTTGGACTGTAAGGATTGGATTCTGGAGGAATTTGATGGTTTAGTGGAGCCCCAAAGCTCAGCTCCGTATTTACTGTACTTAATGTTTGATTTTAGGGATTGGATTTAAAAAATGAACAGTTCGAAACGTTATCCAATTCATAAATATATGTAATATTCATAAATTTTTATTAAGCTTAAAGAGTTTTTATTTCCCCGAAATTATTACAATGGTTAATGGTTAAAGTAAACTTCATAATTATGGATCCAAATAGGTCCACCGCTTTAAGTGATAATGTTTGGTATGTACGGACAGCGATTCAGAAACACAACATTGTATTTTTCCTATAAATTCATAAGTGCCATTCTGGTATATTGAACTAAAAGGTGTTTGTTGATAATTTTTATTTCTCAATACTAGTGCTGACAGTAATCTTCAAAATGATGACTTAATAATTGGTTGTGATGAAGTATTAAGATATGACGATCGAAAAAAAGGATCTTTAAGAAATGATATAGAAGCATAGGCCAGCAGTAATTTGCAAGGAATTACTTTTACTGGAACAACGATTGTGCAAAGAAGAGATTCGGTCAGAATCACGCCTGTCTGCCATATTTTTGTCTAATTAAGGATAATTCAATTTATGAGGCTGGGTAGACGTTGGTGGGCTTCGGAACCCACAGGGCTGACTGCGGTCTATTGGACTTACAATGAAACAGAAAATAATGATCTACCACAACCGAATTTGAACCCGAGTCCTTGGAGTTAGTAGCACAGTGCCTTTCCTCTGAGCTAACCATTCCTACACAACACTAAATATAAATAGATAAAATGCAAAATATAAATAAACTTACTGACAGTTCTCTAGAAATAATTAGTTAGGATCTACTAGAATAAGGATAAACAAAACACCTCTTTCTTCGTTTCATTCTTACCTAGTTCAACCACTAATCTCTCTCTCGCATTTGTGAGTTAACAGAGTTAATACGCTGATACGTTCAGCATAATAGTTACAGTCCAAGATCTCAAAAGAAGAGAAATGGACTTCATCCCAGTTTTTTAATAGTTTAATGAAAACTTCATACAGTTAATAGAAATCATATGCTATAAGGATCTGCTAGGATATGGAAAAACCAAAACTAAATTATAAAACAAAAAAAACACACGTTTTTTTCAATTCACGCTAACCTAGTTGTTCCACAAACATCTTAGTCCTAGTGAATATATTCAGTAAGTAATGATTCTTTTTATTATTATCAAGTTGTACTCTATACAATTTTATCTTTATTAATTATTTTGGGAAATTGTTTTTTGTTTTTTTTCAAAAGTACTGTTTCTTTTAACTATAGGGCTATGTGGAAAATAAAATCACCTCAATATAGTTGTTTTATTATTGACAACTTCAAAAATGCATATCATTAATTGTCAAGAAAATAATTTTCAATGGATATATCAATGTGACACCTGTTCCGTTGTAGTTGTAGGTGAAAATAACGATCTTGCAAAATATGACATTCAACTTAAAAACGTTTTAAAATATTTAATAGCCTCAAAATGTATTTTTAAGAAAGGGTTTAGATGGAAGGAGCACTTAGAGCGACTCGCGTGGAAGTTTACAGGAGTGAAGTTGGATGCTTAATCTTTAAGGGCATGTTTAAGAAAGGTAAGTAGAACGTGACTTTGCCGCCATTTGTGCAAAGACAAGAAACATCACTGCGACTTAATTACCCGGAGTTCGTTTATAAACATTGTTAGTTCATTAGGATCCTTTAATATTCTAGGGCCTACTCGATGAGCATCAACGGCGGTGTGACTTCAGTAAAACAACCGAGCTAATTGCATATGTGTATCTTTACCTGATTATTATAATTCAATTAAGCTAGCTTATGTTTGGAGTTGTTCTTTGAATATCTGGGCTAAATTGAGCATCCAATTTAGTCTATTTATTATTTATTAAATTTTATGCTGTAATATAATATTTAATTAGATCTTAAGTCACTGTCAATCAGCTGCAACTCCTTAATATTCCCTTGATGAGATCCTGATCCATCTGCCGTGGAGGGGAATATATTTTTTTTAATAAAAAAAAAGAAAGTTGAGGAAAACCAGATGTATTTGTGAGCTAATAGAATTAATATTCTAATGCGTTAAACTTAATAGTTACAATCGATGAGACCAAAAGGAGAACAAAAAGAAGTTACTTCATCCCATTTGTATATAAATTCAATGAAAACTTCATACAATTTAGAGCCAATATTGATAAGTCTACCAGTCATAATTAGGTTAAAGAAAAAATGGCGTCCATTGCAAAAGATAAAAAAATATCGAGTTATTTTAAGTAAATGAAAAAAGTGCGTTATTGTCTTTCAGTAAAATGGTTCAGTTTTTATCTATACTATACAAGAGACAAATTGAATGTCATTAAAAAGTAAATATTGAAGTATTTAATATGCCTGCCCCTTTAAGTTTATTTTTCTGTTTCTCATTTGGAGCTCCATTTCTTTAAAAATACCTACAACTCTAAAAAAAAAAAAACTTTCAAAGCATATTATCCGAAGATGAGTGAATAATCTAATATATGAGCCCTAATAGACATCTGTAGGTCCAATAGTTCCTTTGATATAGTATTTCATAAACAGAATTTTTTTTTTAAAACATCGATAAATCTGCATTTAGTGCATTAATTTTGAAAAAATTCAAGGAAACTACTACTCTTTCGAAAAGACTGATTATAAATCACTACATGCTATTTAATTAGTAACAATATGAATGCTAATTAATATCATTACATTAACGATTGCTGAAATATGGTCATCTCAAACTAACTACCGATTTTCCGTTATGAAGTGTATCTCGAGAATTAAACGTAACCTGCTCTATTAGGGCTCGTATTTTAGTAAATCTTCTCTACTATAAATCATTTTCTATTTTGTTTTTTTAGTTTTGTTGGTAGTTTTGAAGATGGTGCTCCAAATGAAACATAATATTTTCAAATATTTATCCCTAACCATCCCTAACCATCCTAACTACAAATACGATTTTTTAACATAAAAAGCTTTTGTAAGACTTAGATCGATACAAGTCTTAAGTTAAGTCTGAGATCGATACAATGAAGTTAGCAATAAGTCTGTTCATAAATCCCTAAAGAAGGATCTTATGCATCAAAACTAAAAATGTTGTAATATGGTTAAAGCCTAGGTTTTTTTTTTTTTGGTTTCCCTTAATCCGTGTTTTCAATAATAATTTATAATTATTCTTCAATGAAAAATCCATTATCTTACAACAATAGTTCAGCTTTATAGAATTATAGATATAAGAAAGGCACTTAGATCAACAGAAGGGAAAACCAATGACCGAGTCAGGCACAGTTGAGGGTTGTTTTTAATGAACGATTGCAACCAGCTATTGACTTGACCGAGCCTTGCACTTCACTACCTGTTATGCCTGAATGTTATAGTATTTATGAAACAACATTACAAAAAAGAATATCAACTATACATAAATTCTAAGCAAAAAGTGTTTAAAATGAATCTAGCAAACATTTTCAACATATTTTTTTCTTTTGAAAGAACATAGTTGACAGTATGAAGTAGATTTGAGGAAGATAGTCAAGGTGACGGTCTATAAACGTTTCAAAACAGTAACATTACACTATTTATTGTTAACCAACGTTTCGTCCCATTTTGAGGGCTTCGTCAGGGCTAAATGAGAAAACAAGTACTAAACACTGTGATGACAGTGACGCATACTACCATAGTTATCATTACCGACTCTTTAAGTTCACTAAAAGCCATGAAGATCATTGATCTGAAACACCCGGCAATCATACAAATTCACAATTATACCAACATACTCGAAAACTTGGGAAAAACTGGTTTGTTTATATGGGAGCAGGGTCACGTGGAGATCGCTAGAAATGAACTGGCGAACGTTGCAGCCAAACAAGCACTTGCTCATCCAGGTCAGGACACGGCCTTTCTGACACCCCAAGAAATAAGTCTTCCGATGAAAAATGAAATATCAGCTAGTTGGCAAGCCATGTGGGATGAAAGCCCGCCAAGCAAATCAAAAACTATTTTTAAAAAAACCATTAAAACAAGATACAAATATTTTAGAATCAACTGAACATTAAAAAAACAATTTAAGTTTATAAAGTATATAGAAAAGTAAAATTAATAAAATATTAATAATAACATTATAAGGAAATATACAAGTTGGTAGACTGAGGGCAAGTTGTTGATAAATATAACCAGGTGTGATATAAGTTCTCAATATAGATCTAGACACATAAATTGTAGGACTCATTAAAATTGGTTTTAAATATGTTAGAGAGGTAGATGTATAGGGTACAACAGATAAGTGGTGTAGATATGGTATAGGTGAGGTTTAGTACTTGTTGTTGGCTGGGGCTTTAGGGGGTAAAATCCTGAGATCATCAACGCCCATGTTTCGCGCTTAATAATTCTATTTATTAATAATTATTTCTCTTAGCATTATTTAGTATGTATAACAAGCTTTCGGGTTTAGATCTTATTCAAAAGCCCATTCTTTTTTAAGAAAACCAAAACCATTCCACGTTCTTCTGGTCATCATTCAGAGCATCTGATACGCTCGGTCCCACTCGCAATCTATTTACGTTCATGGAATAGAAATGACATTTTTCAAATATGTGACTGATCGTAAGTACACTGTTGCAGTATTGACATTTCAGCGATGGTTGCTTATTTATCAGATATGCATGAGTTAAATTCGTATGACCTATTCTCAATCTGGCAATAGCTACCTCCTCCCTGCGATTGGATCGGTTTGATGTGGTCCATGGTTTAATCGTTTTTTTTAATTGTTTTTAATTTGCTTGACGGGCTTTCATTCCACATGGCTTGCCAACTAGCTGATATTTCATTTTTCATCGGAAGACTTATTTCGTGGGGTGTCAGAATGGCCGCGCCCTGACCTGAAAGAGCAAGTGCTTGTTTCGCTGCAACGTCCGCCAGTTCATTTCTAATGATCCCTCCGTGACCCGGCACCCATATAAAGAAAACAGTTTTTCCCAAGTTTTCGACCATGTTGGTATAATTGTGAATTTTTATGATTGCCGGGTGTTTTGGGTAAATGATCTTCATGGCTTTTAGTGAACTTATGAGTCAGTAATGACAACTATGTTAGTATGCGTCACTGTCACTGTCATCACTGTGTTTAGTACTTATATTTTACAAGTATTTATCGGTTTAATGTTTCAAATATTATTGTATTTTTGGCTCATATCATTTTTTGAATGTGTGTGTATTGTTTTGTTATTTCAGTCAATATCATTTCTTTATTGCTTGTTTTTCTCTCTATTCTTTAATTACATAACTATTATTATTTTTATTTATAATTTATCTTTATTATTCATAATTATTCTATAGTTGAAGCATTGTAATTAGTTAGGGGTGTCTTTTGCATGTGACTGCACCCCCTCCAACATTATCGCGTTAAATAAAATAAAATAAAAATGCAAATTTAATATAAACAAGTTAGGCTCAGCAGACCGATCTGGTAATAAATATATAGATTGCTATTGCAAAAACTTATAAAAAATAAAATCAGTAGAACGTTGAATCAGTCTTCTTTAACCAAAAGACGAATAAACATGAAATATCAACAAAGAGATGTTGAACGATCTGCAAACAAATGAAAAGAGCTCTAGGAAATTGTTAAAAGTTTTCCCTTTTTAGATGGGAAAGGAAAAAGTACATCTGTTAGAGCCGAAGATTCCCCTCGGGTATTAAGCATTACAACCGACCGACTTGTAAAGAATATCTACGCTAACTGGAAATTATTTAATTTCTAAGATTACTCTATAATCCGAGGTAATGGTATAATATCTAAGGAATAGGACTTATTTTAGGAGATGCGCGTTTAAAAGGTGAAGTTTATTAAACTTTTTTTCATCATAAACTTTTAATTTAAACAAAATAAAATGTAACTGCAAATTGTATTTTTCAAAATAAAGTTTTTATGAAAGGACTAAAAGTAAAGGTTATTGTTAATAAAAAATATTAGTAAATTGATATTTTTTAGGATAAACTGTGCATTATACATACATATATATAGTCATGTTTTTAATATCTTAAAATTAATATTTCTTTCATCGGAAAAAAAGCAATCTAACAATTAAAACTAACATATATTTAAAACATAGTAACGCCCATATATCATTACATACTCATACATTTATATATGAATTTGTATATTAAGTGCGTCTATTTATGCACGGATATTTATACATATCTGTATAAAGAAATGTACAAATAACATTATAAAAATGTACATAACTTAATCAATTGCACTATCTATAATCTGCGAACTAAGCAACAAAAAAAACTTTAAGGTTTAGTATTAAAATAGAAATTATTAATATACAAACTAGCCTATTTAATTCTAACTGCTAGGTGTTTTGTACAGGGAACTAAATACAACTATGTTAGAAATAACTTTGTTTTTAAGTGAAAAGTTAAAAAAAAAAAGTTGTTTGGATTTTTTTGTTCATGATACGCGAGATAGCCCCCCTCCTTTCCCTTTTCTCCTTTCTTCCTTATGAATTTTTATTTTAATATTGTCATTGGTTTTGTACTTAATGTGGTCTTCAAGTGGTTTTGTACTTCAGACTAATGCTTTTCTTCTTAACTTTGATGAAGGAGACGCCTCTTATTGGTTGTTCTGGGCCAGCGCTGACTTAGCTCTTCGGTCAGGTTCCTATTTGGATCAGTGCCCAATAAATGTGCTTCTTCTAAAAAAATATTTATAAATTAAAAAAAAATGTAGAGGTACATACCTCCCTCACCATTTTTACTATACAGGAATATATATATATATATTTTACCCCTAATTGTTATATAAATACAACCTTTTAAGGTATATATTTATAACAGCGTATAAAAACAAATGTAGGTAGGCTGATTAATTAATTATTTCGTTGCTTACTTATTTATATTTCAAATTTTAAGAATTAAATTTGTCATTTATATTTTTAATCATTTGTTCGTCGTTTTATTATAAAATCTATGGGAGGAGTCGTGTATAATGTCTTTTTAATTTTCAACATCCTTTCAATAATATAGATATTTGAAATCGATTAAAAATAATTTCAAATGAAATTATTATTAAATGTTATACTAAAATTATATGAATGATGAAATTCAATATTATTTCAAATCTTTATTATATAAAAATGTTCTTAGTGATCACCGTGTGATATTTTATTTTACATATGGTCATCATGTAATATTAATAAAATAATACAAATACAATACCATATGAACTACAGAATACGAGTAAATTACAGTTATAATATTTGAGCAACGAGTAGTACAATCAAGTGAACTACTATTTTATGTGTGTGTGTTTTATCTTATAATATTTTCTATCTCTTCTATGTTTTACATGTTCTTTTCTCCCATAATTACAACCTTAAATTTCGCCATTTACTGATTCTCAAATCTTAAGCAGAGCAAAGTAACCCACTTTTTATGGCATCAGTATTATTTAATTGGGTGAAGTTTTAATAAATGTTAATCGATGGAAAATAAGTTACCATGCTATTCGGTAATTTGAATACAATGGCAGAAAACACTGATAAACTACCTGGCTACCTGGGCTATCATCGAAGGAGTTATATTGTAATAAAAAATGTCATTAGGATTCCGTTCGGCTTACCCTTGGCCGCACTCAGCAGCATCCCATGTATCTATGGATGAGTGCTTTTCATGACCGGCTTATAACTTTTATTGCGTCCCAGTTTTCGCTTAATATTTCAGAACGTTATTTATGTTCAGATTGGATATATTCTAGATCCTAACTCAATTCGAAGCAGTAACGGCTCTGAAACAGAACACATATCCATTTTAGCGGAACACATCCGCTATGCGTGAAGGTCTTGGTCTGGTGGCTTGTTGGGCAACCTGAACCTCTGACCGCTCTCAGGGTCATTAACAACTATTTGCATAATCATACAATGTGGGATATGAAACATTTAGTTATTATTTAAAGAATGAAATTTAATAAAACAAAAAAAAAATTTAAAAAAAGAAAAGAGTGAATAAACACAATTCACATGCAGATCCTTTACAGTAAAATTAGACATATTTCAACATAATTAAAAACAATCAGTAAATTTATTTGCACATGTGTGGTACAGGATATGGAACGAAAAACTATAATGAACATTCAATCGGGTCCGTGTTGTGCAAAAAGTAATATAAATTACTATCCCATTACTATAATTCGAAGCTTCAGAAATTTAATTAGAATTTTGATTATTAGTTTCAATTGATTAATGAACCAATAAATCTATAATTATTGTCCAAAAAAAATTAGTTGAGCAAAATTAATTGCAATTACTGATTATAGTCAAATGTAATTGTAATTCCTTTTTGCCCGACATTGTTTTGCCCGTGTTATAAAATAATTCCTGTATCTATATAAAAATGAGTTTTTTTTATTGTTAATAAGTAATAGAGTGTGTGTGTGTGTGTGTGTGTGTGTGTGTGTGTGTGTGTGTGTGTGTGTGTGTGTGTGTGTGTGTGTGTGTGTGTGTGTGTGTGTGTGTTTCAATTAAGACTTAAGTAAACATATAGAATATTTGTTATCTGTATTTTCATATCAGAAACATATTCCTTCAAGACATAGCGTGATAATCATATATGAATCTAGTTAAAGTTACAGCATTGCGTGCTTTTATGCTTAATTTTCCTAATTATGATCAATCATATTTAACATTCCATCTAAGTAGATAATCTTTTACGATTAGTTATTTTTAAAGGTCAAGATTGTGGTTTTAGTGATGTATAGATGCGCTTAGTATTCGAGTGTTAAATTACTGCTAAATATTCACCTAACTAACCATCATAGTTTAAATCTTACATTTCTTGAACTTGAATAAGTTTTCAAAATAGATAAAATTATTTATTTTTTCTTATCGTTTATATTTATTCTGTGAATAAATAAATACCATCAATATTGTGGAATAGAAAATGCTTAAAATTCATAAAACTCAGTGTGATGTAAAAATAAACAATTGAAAACGTTGGTCTAAGTTTCATAACTGCTTTATTCATATTATCAAACACACAAACATACAAATATTTTTAATTAAGCCATTGAAAAAATTTAAGACAGTTTACAACCTTATGCAGAGGGAATAGCGTGAACCAATGATGTTATATTGAGGAAGGATTGTTGCTAGTTATAACTTAAAAAAACGAAACAAAAAAAAAATTTAAACAGTATAAATTCTTTTTTTTTTACTGATACTTTTTAAAAAATATGTAGATTCAGTATATTTATTTTGTTACTAATTACACGAAAATGTCACTTTTTTTTTACTATATTACTATTAAAAAAAAACAAAACAATTATCATGAAACATAAAGAAATAAGACGAAAATAACAAATATATTTATATAAAAATTAAAAATCCTTAAAAAAACAGTAGCAATAATAAAACTATTACAATTATATGCCCATTTTATTTTATTTCGAAAAACGCTACTATTCTTAAAAAAAAAAAATGAAAATTCTACGGATTGTGGTTTCAAATTAAATGTTCACCTTTTTTACTGTAATAGTCTCTAATATTAATCATTTGATTAGTTTAAGATAATTTATGACAATGAATATAATAATGTATGATAAATGATCATGAATATGATAATTTATGCCAAGGATAATTTATGATCATTATTTAATAATAATTTATAATATACAAATCAGATCAATATCAGGATAAAATATCTGTTGATTTGTATGATCAATGTTTGCATCGTTTAGTTTATATGCTTGAATTCATGATCTAATTATATTAGCCTTATTATAAAAAAAGGGCCCTGGTATTACAATTTCTATTTTTAAAAAAACCTGTTTGTATATATTACGACTTGTTATATAATATATGATTAAAGGAATTTAAACGAATGAGATAAATTTAAAATTTTTATATAAATACTAATAATTATTTTTTTTTGTTGTCCAAAGATTATTTAATTATTTAAAAGAAGAATCTGTGCGGTAAAGCAAAATAGGTATTTTGTGGTCATGATATTTCCTCAAAGGACCATCAACTTTGCCACTCGAGTGACCCGGCATCCGTGTGAGCTCACCGGTGAGATATATGGCGACTGTGACGTTTTTCCGGTCTCTGATTAGTGCTTTTCCGGTTGACCCATGCTCCCACCTGCTCCCCCAAACACCTCCCATTATCTCTATACTTGATTCTAAAATAATCTTTTGTTGTTTACTAATTACTATTGTAGAGTTTTTATTTAATCTATGTACAAATGAGTAATAGGCGTTCAACATTTAAATCTCGTTAATATAATCAATTATATATAGTAGGCCAACTTTCATCAACGAATTTCCTCTCTGGTCGGTGGAGTTTCCTCTCTAAAAACTTATAATTATATTAATAGCTATATAGTATAGATAAAACATCTTTTGCAATGTATGGATAAATGAGTAATGAACAGTTGATAAATTAATCTTGTTGATTATTATCAATCATAGCTATCAGTATTTCGACTTTCCTCATAGAATTTCCTTCCTGGTCGATGGTATTATTAATTTCGTTTATCTGTTAAAATGATTGAAGCAAAAATATTTCAGTAATTATTCAATAATAAGTTCTTGAATTAAGAAAGAAAAAAACATATAAAATTAATACATCTTGTTATTATGAGAAATAGTTGACCGTGGATGACTCATACGAGGAGAAGATGGTTGAGGGTTCGGTCAAAATAAAACACAAATAAGTTGAAGTAACTTACTTAATAGTGCCAACGTTTCGGCCAGAATTTCTAGCCTTCCTCAGAGTTGTTAGCTTGAAATCAGACAAGTCTAGGGGTCATAGAGGATCTAATTGGTAGCTTTATTATTTCTACACGCTGTAAAGAAGTCTATTTTATTTCCAATTTCTCAAAAATATGTATTTTATTGAAGAAAGTTTCAAACAAATGTTGGACAAATGGTTTAACTAACAGATCCATATTTTAAAGCCTAAATCAGAAAGTATACAACAATAAAACTGACTACTGATTTTTTTTTTTACAAGTAGCCGTTTTTTGACACTATTTGCCTCTTATAGGACTATTTGAAACGGCCGCCATTTTTTATTCCCTCTACCTATACTTGGCAGACTCATCAGTTTTGACTAGTAATTATACATAGTTTTCATTAAAGTAATAAAAAATTGGGGTGAGATAACTGCCTTTTTTTCTTCCCGGCTCTTGTACTATAAGCTGCTTCGTCTTCAGATCCCTTAATTTTTTTTTGCACGTCGTAAATGTCACCAATTTGTTTTTTGATCACTGCTTTAATTATTCACTCACAACTGTCGTTTTATAAATAGAAAAACTTTCTTCAAGTTATAAATAATCGGGAGTAATGAATAGACTTGACCATTATGATGAATTTGCCATTTTTATTACTCTTCTATTGTATACAGGAGTTCCTAGTGGTCTCTCTTTACTGACTAGCTCTTAACAATTAGCAGTAAGTTTAATATAAATATAATAAAATAATATAGAGTTTAATAAAATATATAATATATCGAATAAATCTTCTCTACATTTTACTTATGTGAAACTTGTACTTTATTTTATATACATATATAAAAATCAGATCTTAAAATCTAATTTTTATTTTGCAGGTGAGTGTCGCTCTCTGTAGCTGGTTTTTAAACTAAGTTTACTTCAAAACTTTAACCGACCCATGCTGAGGTAAGTTTTATTTAGCTCCGTTTTGATATGCTTAATAAACTATTACCGTTTTAGGTTTAGATTTTAATTTTAATTATTTATGCAAAGCGTAGAACATTTTTTTTCAGTCTTCAGTCATGTTTTGACCTCATTAGCAATCTCATATTAGTTTTCAGTGGTGGTTATGTTAATTTTCAAAATTCAATTATTAAATTATGCTCGCAACATCATTTGAATAGAAGAGAGTTTCTACATCGTATCGCTTGAACAATTGTAGAGATAACTTTACACGATCTATGTTCACTCATATGGCACTGCCTTCCACTTCTATTTCAGTTTAAA
Organism: Halyomorpha halys; assembly: GCF_000696795.3. Classification (NCBI taxonomy): domain Eukaryota; kingdom Metazoa; phylum Arthropoda; class Insecta; order Hemiptera; family Pentatomidae; genus Halyomorpha; species Halyomorpha halys. The sequence continues at coordinate 317,317 of NW_027107855.1, read as the reverse complement.
CCGGACAATTTCGTTCCTAATAATAATTTTTTTTTGACAGCTAATAGTTTAGGATTAGTAATAATTGACCTTTACACGAACATGTTTTCATTTTTGAATAATATTTCAAAAGTAATGAAAGTTTGGGGCCACGGTTCAAAAATTTCGTGCAAAATATGGTTGGAATAGTTTATTGGAACAGTTCAGAACGGAACGGGAACGTAGGACATTTCATTCCGAGCGGAACGTGAACATATTAAGGTTTCCTTCTATTTCAATTTACCTTCTTTCTGAGGTTTTATTTTAACACAAATCTACACTAATTAGGAAGCTTTTTCCATATTAAAGGGTTTCTTATGCTATCATTTCTAGTTTAAATCAGGAGAAAATGGTTGGGGTGTGGTCAGAGAATAGCACAAATAAGTTAAATAACTTATTTATTAATGCCTACGTTTAGGTCAGAATTTCTAGCCTTCATCAGGGCTAAGAACAAAAAATGCCCTGGGTTCTGAGGTTGTGAGTGATTATTGTATAGTTATAAGCTTAAAAAAATCCCGGATAGGGCCAGGGACTCGAACTCGCAATATATGGATTGGCAGTCACATTACCACGCTGCTACCGTCATCCTCGTGTAAAATTAAGACATAAAATGATCGGGTTCGAATCTCACTTGACAATTTTTTAGGGATGCTTTATTGCAAATATCGTTGATCGGAAAAGTCTGGCACAGATTATTTATTGTTAAATTTTTTTATTGTTTACATTACTAAGTGTTTGGATATTTGTTGATAGGTTTATATAGAAGTAAACATTATAAGAGTTTCTAAATAAATTGTACTTTAATTCATCCTAATTTTCAAACTCATGACTATTTTCCATGTCGGGAGTGGGTTTGTTACGTAATTTCTGGCTGAGTTGGCCGCTAACTCCTACACGTGGAAATCATTGGTTTAGTTCTACAATGAATAAGGATTCTAGGAATTTGAGAAGAGTAATGTAGGTTAACACGGGCGTGAATTCGCGGTATGAGTCGTTCTCTTCTAATGCTAAATGACTTAATAATTCACCTATAATGAATTATTACCAATCAGGTGAAAATTTAGTTGAATTTCTCATGAATGTAAGATAACGTTATGGAAATCATGAATACATTAATTAAAATGGGCAAATTTAGTTTCATTAAACCAAAAATAATGACACAATCAAATAAATTTTTATTTACAGAATAAAAAAAAATCGTTTATTAAAATACAATCTGTGATCGTTAATTTCATATCATTCAAAGGTTCACAATACTATTAGTAATTATGAACACCCAGGTAAACCATATTTTATTTCATTTCAATATTTTTATTTACCAGTAAGTCGTAAGAGATGATACATATTGATATTGAAAAAAACAAAACAAAAAAACATATCAATGTATCTACAAAACTGATTCATTATATATTAATTTTCCAATTTGATCATCTAAGGGACTTGCTGTAAAAATACATTTTAATATTGGAACGAAAATGTCAAATTGAGAGTTGAAAAGAAGATGGAATGAAACAAAGGAGGAATGGAATGTAAATCGTGAATTTGAAACGAACGGCGAACGGGAAATTTGAACGAACACTGAGAAGCGTTCCAGTGGAGGAACGGAACGGCTCGGGCCGTTTCAAGTATTAGTCGGAACGATCTATCTCTTCTTTCGAATATTAAAATAATTTATTCTTAACCATTTATCTATTGATTAAATTAGCAACACAAACACAAAATATACTTAATCACTTTAAAATTGAAAATTAATTACCAATAGCTTATTTATTGCCATATTGTAGATAGCTTGAGTATTTAGAATTCTAATTAAATACCGTATTGGAGCTCATTCAGCATTAAGAATTTTAATGAATATGTACGTATTAAAAAATATATATATAAAATAACAAAATGATGGTTGTACATTTCCAGTTACCAGAACTAGATAAATAAATATAATAGCAAAATAAGTTAACAATCAAGATGGAGAAAATTAAGGTTAAATATATAATTTTGTTAATATTTATATAAGCATTTATGTAATATTTACATTTTACTATGAGAAATTGGAACTATTCTTTATCCTCCCCCTTTGGTTTGCTGGTGAATAGTAAAGCAGAACGTGCGGAAGATCCCTGTACTTCTCTAATCCAAGCTCTGACATTACTGTTAAAATCTAGTGGGGGAAAATGAACAGTATCCAATGTGGCTCAAATGTGAGCCCTACTCACAATCATTATTGTGAGAGAGGATATTAGAGCGCAGGAATTATGTTTAAGAGCTGAACAATGACTTAACTCCAGTAGCATATTTACAATAGGTCTCGAGATCACTGCCGTTTCAACCTTCGAGGAAGGTTATACGAATGTTTGGTGCTAGTAGACTAGAATGATGATTAAGTCCTGATCAGAGCTTAAGGATTTATATGAATCTTCATTTTTAGTCCTACCTAAGGACTTCCTTAGTTTCATGAATTGTATAATATGCCAGTTTTATGAAACCAACCGTAATGACTTAGTCAAATAGAT